>NC_091980.1:141315666-141575666 GCF_044704955.1 Pristiophorus japonicus
GGGATTATTGCTGGTTTCTCGGGATTATTGCTGCTCTTTGTGGATTATTGCTGGTGTTTGCCGATTATTGCTGCTGTTTGGGGGTTTTTGCCGGTGTTTGGGGATTATTGTTGGTGTTTGAGTATTGTTGCTACTTTTTGGGAATTATTGCTGGTGTTTCAGGGATTATTGCTGGTGTTTGGTGGATTATTGCTGGTGTTTGGGGGATTATTGCTTGTGTTTGGGGGAGTTATTGCTGGTATTTGGGGAATATTTCTGGTGTTTGGGTTTATTACTGGTGTTTGGTGAATATTCGTCGTGTTTGGGGGAATATTGCTGGAATTTGGTGGATTATTGCTGGTGTTTGGGGATTATTGCTGTTGTTTGGGGATTGTTGCTGGTGTTTGGGATGATTATTGCTGGTGTTTGGGGGATTTTTGCTGGTGTTTTGGGGATTATTGCTGGTGTTTGGGGGATTTTTGCTGGTGTTTGGGGATTATTGCTGTTGTTTGGGGATTATTGCTTGTGTTTGGGGTTATTGCTGTTGTTTTGGGATTATTACTTGTGGTTGGTAATTATTTCTGGTGTTTGGGGATTATTGCTGATGTTTGGGGATTATTGCCGGTATTTAGGGATTATTGCTGGTGTTTGGGGATTATTTCTGGTGTTTGGGGATTTTTGCTGGTGTTTGGGGATTATTACTGTTGTTTGGGGATTATTGCTGGTGTTTGGTATGATTATTGCTGGTGTTTGGGGGATTTTTGCTGGTGTTTGGGGATTATTGCTGGTGTTTGGGAGATTTTTGCTGGTGTTTGGGGATTATTGCTGTTATTTGGGGATTATTGCTGGTGTTTGGGGTTATTGCTGTTGTTTTTGGATTATTGCTTGTGGTTGGTGATTATTTCTGGTGTTTGGGGATTATTGCTGATGTTTGGGGATTATTCCCGGTATTTGGGGATTATTGCTGGTGTTTGGGGTTTATTTCTGGTGTTTGTGGATTATTGCTGGTGTTTGGGGATTATTTCTGGTGTTTGGGGATTTTTGCTGGTGTTTGGGGATTATTACTGGTTGGTATGATTATTGCTGGTGTTTGGGGGATTTTTGCTGGTGTTTGGGGATTATTGCTGGTGTTTGGGCGATTTTTGCTGGTGTTTGGGGATTATTGCTGTTATTTGGGGATTATTGCTGGTGTTTGGGGTTATTGCTGTTGTTTTGGGATTATTGCTTGTGGTTGGTGATTATTTCTGGTGTTTGGGGATTATTGCTGATGTTTGGGGATTATTCCCGGTATTTGGGGATTATTGCTGGTGTTTGGGGTTTATTTCTGGTGTTTGTGGATTATTGCTGGTGTTTGGGGATTATTTCTGGTGTTTGGGGATTATTGCTGGTGTTTGGGGATTATTGCCGGTATTTGGGGATTATTGCTGGTGTTTGGGGGATTAATGCTGGTGTTTGGCGATTATTGCTGGTGTTTGTGGATTATTGCTGGTGTTTGTGGGATTATTGCTGGTGTTTGGGGGATTATTGCTGGTGTTTGGGGATTATTGCCGGTGTTTGGGGTATTATTGCTGGTGTTTCAGGATTATTGCTGGTGTTTGGGGATTGTTGCTGGTGTTTGGGAATTATTCCTGGTGTTTGGTGATTATTGCTGGTGTTTGTGGATTATTGCTGATGTTTAGGGATTATTGCTGGTGTTTGGGGGGAGTTATTGATGGTGTTTGTGGATTATTCCTGGTGCTTGGGATTATGGCTGTTGTTTGGGGGATTATTCCTAGTGTTTGGGATTATTGCTGGTGTTTGGGGATTATTACTGGTCTTTGGGGGTTATTGCAGGTGTTTGGGGATTATTGCCGGTGTTTGGGGATTATTGCTGGTGTTTGGGGATTATTTCTGGTGTTTGGGGATTTTTGCTGGTGTTTGGGGATTATTACTGTTGTTTGGGGATTATTGCTGGTGTTTGGGAGATTTATGCTGGTGTTTGGGGATTATTGCTGTTGTTTGGGGATTATTGCTGGTGTTTGGGGTTATTGCTGTTGTTTTGGGATTATTGCTTGTGGTTGGTGAGTATTGCTGGTGTTTGTGGATTATTGCTGGTGTTTGGGGATTATTTCTGGTGTTTGGGGATTATTGCTGGTGTTTGGGGATTATTGCCGGTATTTGGGGATTATTGCTGGTGTTTGGGGGATTAATGCTAGTGTTTGGGATTATTGCTGGTGTTTGCGGATTATTACTGGTGTTTGGGGGTTATTGCAGGTGTTTGGGGATTATTGCCGGTGTTTGGGGATTATTGCTGGTGTTTGGGGATTATTTCTGGTGTTTGGGGATTTTTGCTGGTGTTTGGGGATTATTACTGTTGTTTGGGGATTATTGCTGGTGTTTGGTATGATTATTGCTGGTGTTTGGGGGATTTTTGCTGGTGTTTGGGTATTATTGCTGGTGTTTGGGAGATTTTTGCTGGTGTTTGGGGATTATTGCTGTTGTTTGGGGATTATTGCTGGTGTTTGGGGTTATTGCTGTTGTTTTGGGATTATTGCTTGTGGTTGGTGATTATTTCTGGTGTTTGGGGATTATTGCCGGTGTTTGGGGATTATTGCTGGTGTTTGGGGATTATTTCTGGTGTTTGGGGATTTTTGCTGGTGTTTGGGGATTATTACTGTTGTTTGGGGTTTATTGCTGGTGTTTGGGAGATTTATGCTGGTGTTTGGGGATTATTGCTGTTGTTTGGGGATTATTGCTGGTGTTTGGGGTTATTGCTGTTGTTTTGGGATTATTGCTTGTGGTTGGTGAGTATTGCTGGTGTTTGTGGATTATTGCTGCTGTTTGGGGATTATTTCTGGTGTTTGCGGGATTATTGCTGGTGTTTGGGGATTATTGCTGGTGTTTGTGGGTTTTTGCTGGTGTTTCGGGATTATTGCTGGTGTTTCGGGATTATTGCTGGTGTTTGGGGGTTATTGCTGGTGCTGGGGATTATTGCTGGTGTTTGAGGATTATTGCTGCTTTTTGGGGATTATTGCTGGTTTCTCGGGATTATTGCTGCTCTTTGTGGATTATTGCTGGTGTTTGCCGATTATTGCTGCTGTTTGGGGGTTTTTGCCGGTGTTTGGGGATTATTGTTGGTGTTTGAGTATTGTTGCTACTTTTTGGGAATTATTGCTGGTGTTTCGGGGATTATTGCTGGTGTTTGGTGGATTATTGCTGGTGTTTGGGCGATTATTGCTTGTGTTTGGGGGAGTTATTGCTGGTATTTGGGGAATATTTCTGGTGTTTGGGTTTATTACTGGTGTTTGGTGAATATTCGTCGTGTTTGGGGGAATATTGCTGGAATTTGGTGGATTATTGCTGGTGTTTGGGGATTATTGCTGTTGTTTGGGGATTGTTGCTGGTGTTTGGGATGATTATTGCTGGTGTTTGGGGGATTTTTGCTGGTGTTTGGGGATTATTGCTGGTGTTTGGGGGATTTTTGCTGGTGTTTGGGGATTATTGCTGTTGTTTGGGGATTATTGCTTGTGTTTGGGGTTATTGCTGTTGTTTTGGGATTATTACTTGTGGTTGGTAATTATTTCTGGTGTTTGGGGATTATTGCTGATGTTTGGGGATTATTGCCGGTATTTAGGGATTATTGCTGGTGTTTGGGGATTATTTCTGGTGTTTGGGGATTTTTGCTGGTGTTTGGGGATTATTACTGTTGTTTGGGGATTATTGCTGGTGTTTGGTATGATTATTGCTGGTGTTTGGGGGATTTTTGCTGGTGTTTGGGGATTATTGCTGGTGTTTGGGAGATTTTTGCTGGTGTTTGGGGATTATTGCTGTTATTTGGGGATTATTGCTGGTGTTTGGGGTTATTGCTGTTGTTTTTGGATTATTGCTTGTGGTTGGTGATTATTTCTGGTGTTTGGGGATTATTGCTGATGTTTGGGGATTATTCCCGGTATTTGGGGATTATTGCTGGTGTTTGGGGTTTATTTCTGGTGTTTGTGGATTATTGCTGGTGTTTGGGGATTATTTCTGGTGTTTGGGGATTTTTGCTGGTGTTTGGGGATTATTACTGGTGTTTGGTATGATTATTGCTGGTGTTTGGGGGATTTTTGCTGGTGTTTGGGGATTATTGCTGGTGTTTGGGCGATTTTTGCTGGTGTTTGGGGATTATTGCTGTTATTTGGGGATTATTGCTGGTGTTTGGGGTTATTGCTGTTGTTTTGGGATTATTGCTTGTGGTTGGTGATTATTTCTGGTGTTTGGGGATTATTGCTGATGTTTGGGGATTATTCCCGGTATTTGGGGATTATTGCTGGTGTTTGGGGTTTATTTCTGGTGTTTGTGGATTATTGCTGGTGTTTGGGGATTATTTCTGGTGTTTGGGGATTATTGCTGGTGTTTGGGGATTATTGCCGGTATTTGGGGATTATTGCTGGTGTTTGGGGGATTAATGCTGGTGTTTGGCGATTATTGCTGGTGTTTGTGGATTATTGCTGGTGTTTGTGGGATTATTGCTGGTGTTTGGGGGATTATTGCTGGTGTTTGGGGATTATTGCCAGTGTTTGGGGTATTATTGCTGGTGTTTCAGGATTATTGCTGGTGTTTGGGGATTGTTGCTGGTGTTTGGGAATTATTCCTGGTGTTTGGTGATTATTGCTGGTGTTTGTGGATTATTGCTGATGTTTAGGGATTATTGCTGGTGTTTGGGGGGAGTTATTGATGGTGTTTGTGGATTATTCCTGGTGCTTGGGATTATGGCTGTTGTTTGGGGGATTATTCCTAGTGTTTGGGATTATTGCTGGTGTTTGGGGATTATTACTGGTCTTTGGGGGTTATTGCAGGTGTTTGGGGATTATTGCCGGTGTTTGGGGATTATTGCTGGTGTTTGGGGATTATTTCTGGTGTTTGGGGATTTTTGCTGGTGTTTGGGGATTATTACTGTTGTTTGGGGATTATTGCTGGTGTTTGGGAGATTTATGCTGGTGTTTGGGGATTATTGCTGTTGTTTGGGGATTATTGCTGGTGTTTGGGGTTATTGCTGTTGTTTTGGGATTATTGCTTGTGGTTGGTGAGTATTGCTGGTGTTTGTGGATTATTGCTGGTGTTTGGGGATTATTTCTGGTGTTTGGGGATTATTGCTGGTGTTTGGGGATTATTGCCGGTATTTGGGGATTATTGCTGGTGTTTGGGGGATTAATGCTAGTGTTTGGGATTATTGCTGGTGTTTGCGGATTATTACTGGTGTTTGGGGGTTATTGCAGGTGTTTGGGGATTATTGCCGGTGTTTGGGGATTATTGCTGGTGTTTGGGGATTATTTCTGGTGTTTGGGGATTTTTGCTGGTGTTTGGGGATTATTACTGTTGTTTGGGGATTATTGCTGGTGTTTGGTATGATTATTGCTGGTGTTTGGGGGATTTTTGCTGGTGTTTGGGTATTATTGCTGGTGTTTGGGAGATTTTTGCTGGTGTTTGGGGATTATTGCTGTTGTTTGGGGATTATTGCTGGTGTTTGGGGTTATTGCTGTTGTTTTGGGATTATTGCTTGTGGTTGGTGATTATTTCTGGTGTTTGGGGATTATTGCCGGTGTTTGGGGATTATTGCTGGTGTTTGGGGATTATTTCTGGTGTTTGGGGATTTTTGCTGGTGTTTGGGGATTATTACTGTTGTTTGGGGACTATTGCTGGTGTTTGGGAGATTTATGCTGGTGTTTGGGGATTATTGCTGTTGTTTGGGGATTATTGCTGGTGTTTGGGGTTATTGCTGTTGTTTTGGGATTATTGCTTGTGGTTGGTGAGTATTGCTGGTGTTTGTGGATTATTGCTGGTGTTTGGGGATTATTTCTGGTGTTTGGGGATTATTGCTGGTATTTGGGGATTATTGCCGGTATTTGGGGATTATTGCTGGTGTTTGGGGGATTAATGCTAGTGTTTGGGATTATTGCTGGTGTTTGCGGATTATTACTGGTGTTTGGGGGTTATTGCAGGTGTTTGGGGATTATTGCCGGTGTTTGGGGATTATTGCTGGTGTTTGGGGATTATTTCTGGTGTTTGGGGATTTTTGCTGGTGTTTGGGGATTATTACTGTTGTTTGGGGATTATTGCTGGTGTTTGGTATGATTATTGCTGGTGTTTGGGGGATTTTTGCTGGTGTTTGGGTATTATTGCTGGTGTTTGGGAGATTTTTGCTGGTGTTTGGGGATTATTGCTGTTGTTTGGGGATTATTGCTGGTGTTTGGGGTTATTGCTGTTGTTTTGGGATTATTGCTTGTGGTTGGTGATTATTTCTGGTGTTTGGGGATTATTGCTGATGTTTGGGGATTATTCCCGGTATTTGGGGATTATTGCTGGTGTTTGGGGTTTATTTCTGGTGTTTGTGGATTATTGCTGGTGTTTGGGGATTATTTCTGGTGTTTGGGGATTATTGCTGGTGTTTGGGGATTATTGCCGGTATTTGGGGATTATTGCTGGTGTTTGGGGATTAATGCTGGTGTTTGGCGATTATTGCTGGTGTTTGTGGATTATTGCTGGTGTTTGAGGATTATTGCTGGTGTTTGGGGATTGTTGCTGGTGTTTGGGAATTATTCCTGGTGTTTGGTGATTATTGCTGGTGTTTGTGGATTATTGCTGGTGTTTGGGGGGAGTTATTGATGGTGTGTGGATTATTCGTGGTGCTTGGGATTATGGCTGTTGTTTGGGGGATTATTCCTGGTGTTTGGGATTATTGCTGGTGTTTGGGGATTATTACTGGTGTTTTGGGGTTATTGCAGGTGTTTGGGGATTATTTCTGGTGTTTGGGGATTATTGCTGGTGTTTGGGTTTTATTGCTGGTGTTTGGGGATTATTGCTGGTGTTTGGGGATTATTTCTGGTGTTTGGGGATTATTGCTGGTGTTTGGCGGGATTATTGCTGGTGTTTGGGGATTATTGCCGGTATTTGGGGATTATTGCTGGTGTTTGGGGGATTAATGCTGGTGTTTGGATATTATTGCTGGTGTTTATGGATTATTGCTGGTGTTTGGGGATTATTGCTGTTGTTTGTGGGATTATTGCTGATGTTTCGGGATTATTGCTGGTGTATGGGGATTATTGCTGGTGTTTGGGGATCATTTCTGGTGTTTGGGGATTATTCCTGGTGTTTGGGTTTTATTGCTGGTGTTTGGTGATTATTGCTGGTGTTTGGTGATTATTTCTGGTGTTTGGGGATTATTGCTGGTGTTTGGCGGGATTATTGCTGGTGTTTGGGGATTATTGCTGGTGCTTGGGGATTATTTCTGGTGTTCGGGGATTATTGCTGGTGCTTGGGGATTATTTCTGGTGTTCGGGGATTATTGCTGGTATTTGGGGTATTATTGCTGGTGTTTTGGGGTATTATTGCTGGTGTTTGGGGGATTATTGCTGGTGTTTGGGGGATTTTTGCTGGTGTTTGGGGATTATTGCTAGTGTTTGGGAATTATTGCTGGTGTTTGGTGATTATTGTTGGTGTTTGGGGATTATTGCTGATGTTTAGGGATTATTGCTGATGTTTAGGGAGTATTGCTGGTGTTTGGGGGTTATTTATGGTGCTTGGGGATTATTGGTGGTGTTTGGTGATTATTGTTGGTGTTTGGGGATTATTGCTGATATTTAGGGATGATTGCTAATGTTTAGGGATTATTGCTGGAGTTTGGGGATTATTGCTGGTGTTTGGTGATTATTGCTGATATTTATCGATTATTGCTAGTGTTTGGGGGGGGTTATTGCTGGTGTTTGGTGATTATTCCTTGTTTTTGGGGGATTATTGCTGGTGTTTTGGGGATTATTGCTGGTTTGTGGAGATTATTGCTGGTGTTTGTGGGATTATTGCATGTTATTGGGGGATTATTGCTGGTGTTCGACGATTATTGCTGGTGTTTGGGGATTATTGCTGTTGTTTGGGGATTATTGCTGGTGTTTGGGGGATTATTGCTGGTGTTTGGGTATTATTGCTGATGTTTGGGGATGATTTATGGTGTTTGGGGGATGATTGCTGGTGTTTGGGGGATTATTGCTTGTGTTTGGGTATTATTGCTGGTGTTTGGGTATTATTGCTGGTGTTTGGGGGATGATTGCTGGTGTTTGGGGGGTTATTGCTTGTGATTGGGGATTATTGCTGGTGTTTGAGGATTATTGCTGCTGTTTGGGGATTATTGCTGGTTTTTGGGCATTATTGCTGCTCTTTGGGGATAATTGCTGGGGTTTCGCGATTATTGCTGGTGTTTGGGGGATTATTGCTGCTGTTGGGAGATTATTGCTGCTCTTTGGGAATTATTGCTGACTTTGGGCATTATTGCTGCTCTTTGGGGATTATTGCCGGTGTTTGGCAATTATTGCTGGTGTTTGCGTGATTATTGCTGCTGTTTGGGGATTATTTCTGGTGTTTGCGAGATTATTGCTGGTGTTTGGGGATTATTGCTGGTGTTTGTGGGTTTTTGCTGGTGTTTCGGGATTATTGCTGGTGTTTCGGGATTATTGCTGGTGTTTGTGGATTATTGCTGGTGTTTGGGGGTTATTGCTGGTGCTGGGGATTATTGCTGGTGTTTGAGGCTTATTGCTGCTTTTTGGGGATTATTGCTGGTTTCTCGGAATTATTGCTGCTCTTTGGGGATTATTGCTGGTGTTTGCCGATTATTGCTGGTGTTTGGGAGATTATTGCCTGTGTTTGGGGATTATTGCCTGTGTTTGGGGATTATTGCTGGTGTTTGGGGATTATTGCTGCTATTTGGGGGTTTTTGCCGGTGTTTGGGGATTATTGTTGGTGTTTGAGGATTATTGCTACTTTTTGGGAATTATTGCTGGTGTTTCGGGGATTATTGCTGGTGTTTGGAGGATTATTGCTGGTGTTTGGGGAATTATTGCTTGTGTTTGGGGGAGTTATTGCTGGTATTTGGGGAATATTTCTGGTGTTTGTGTTTATTACTGGTGTTTGGTGAATATTCGTCGTGTTTGGGGGAATATTGCTGGAATTTGGTGGATTATTGCTGGGGATTATTGCTGTTGTTTGGGGATTATTGCTGGTGTTTGGGATGATTATTGCTGGTGTTTGGGGGATTTTTGCTGGTGTTTGGGGATTATTGCTGGTGTTTGAAGGATTTTTGCTGGTGTTTGGTGATTATTGCTGTTGTTTGGGGATTATTGCTGGTGTTTGGGGTTATTGCTGTTGTTTTGGGATTATTACTTGTGGTTGGTAATTATTTCTGGTGTTTGGTGTTTATTGCTGATGTTTGGGGATTATTTCCGGTATTTAAGGATTATTGCTGGTGTTTGGGGATTATTTCTGGTGTTTGGGGATTTTTGCTGGTGTTTGGGGATTATTACTGTTGTTTACGGAAGTTATTGCTGGTGTTTGGGATGATTATTGCTGGTGTTTGGGGGATTTTTGCTGGTGTTTGGGGATTATTGCTGGTGTTTGGGAGATTTTTACTGGTGTTTGGGGATTATTGCTGTTGTTTGGGGATTATGGCTGGTGTTTGGGGTTATTGCTGTTGTTTTGGGATTATTGCTTGTGGGTGGTGATTATTTCTGGTGTTTGGGGATTATTGCTGATGTTTGGGGATTATTCCCGGTATTTGGGGATTATTGCTGGTGTTTGGGGATTATTGCCGGTATTTGGGGATTATTGCTGGTGTTTGGGGGATTAATGCTGGTGTTTGGCGATTATTGCTGGTGTTTGTGGATTATTGCTGGTGTTTGTTAGATTATTGCTGGTGTTTGGGGGATTATTGCTGGTGTTTGGGGATTATTGCCGGTGTTTGGGGTATTATTGCTGGTGTTTGAGGATTATTGCTGGTGTTTGGGGATTGTTGCTGGTGTTTGGGAATTATTCCTGGTGTTTGGTGATTATTGCTGGTGTTTGTGGATTATTGCTGATGTTTAGGGATTATTGCTGGTGTTTGGGTGGAGTTATTGATGGTGTTTGTGGATTATTCCTGGTGCTTGGGATTATGGCTGTTGTTTGGGGGATTATTCCTGGTGTTTGGGATGATTGCTGGTGTTTGGGGATTATTACTGGTGTTTGGGGGTTATTGCAGGTGTTTGGGGATTATTGCCGGTGTTTGGGGATTATTGCTGGTGTTTGGGGATTATTTCTGGTGTTTGGGGATTATTGCTGGTGTTTGGGTTTTATTGCTGGTGTTTGGGGATTATTGCTGGTGTTTGGGGATTATTTCTGGTATTTGGGGATTATTGCTGGTGTTTGGCGGGATTATTGCTGGTGTTTGGGGATTATTGCCGGTATTTGGGGATTATTGCTGGTGTTTGTGGGATTAATGCTGGTGTTTGGATATTATTGCTGGTGTTTGTGGATTATTGCTGGTGTTTGGGGATTATTGCTGTTGTGTGGGGGATTATTGCTGATGTTTCGGGATTATTGCTGGTGTATGGGGATTATTGCTGGTGTTTGGGGATTATTTCTGGTGTTTGGGGATTTTTGCTGGTGTTTGATGATTATTTCTGGTGTTTGGGGATTATTGCTGGTGTTTGGGTTTTATTGCTGGTGTTTGGGGATTATTGCTGGTGTTTGGGGATTATTTCTGGTATTTGGGGATTATTGCTGGTGTTTGGGGGATTATTGCTGGTGTTTGGGGATTATTGCTGATGTTTAGGGATTATTGCTGGTGTTTGGGGGGAGTTATTGATGGTGTTTGTGGATTATTCCTGGTGCTTGGGATTATGGCTGTTGTTTCGGGGATTATTCCTGGTGTTTGGGTTTATTGCTGGTGTTTGGGGATTATTGCTGGTGTTTGGGGGTTATTGCAGGTGTTTGGGGATTATTGCCGGTGTTTGGGGATTATTGCTGGTGTTTGGGGATTATTTCTGGTGTTTGGGGATTATTGCTGGTGTTTGGGGATTATTGCTGGTGTTTGACGGGATTATTGCTGGTGTTTGGGGATTATTGCCGGTATTTGGGGATTATTGCTGGTGTTTGGGGGATTAATGCTGGTGTTTGGGGATTATTTCTGGTGTTTGGGGATTATTGCTGGTGTTTGGGTTTTATTGCTGGTGTTTGGGGATTATTGCTGGTGTTTGGGAATTATTTCTGGTATTTGGGGATTATTGCTGGTGTTTGGCGGGATTATTGCTGGTGTTTGGGGATTATTGCCGGTATTTGGGGATTATTGCTGGTGTTTGGGGGATTAATGCTGGTGTTTGGATATTATTGCTGGTGTTTGTGGATTATTGCTGGTGTTTGGGGATTATTGCTGTTGTTTGGGGGATTATTGCTGATGTTTCGGGATTATTGCTGGTGTATGGGGATTATTGCTGGTGTTTGGGGATTATTTCTGGTGTTTGGGGATTTTTGCTGGTGTTTGATGATTATTTCTGGTGTTTGGGGATTATTGCTGGTGTTTGGGTTTTATTGCTGGTGTTTGGGGATTATTGCTGGTGTTTGGGGATTATTTCTGGTATTTGGGGATTATTGCTGGTGTTTGGGGGATTATTGCTGGTGTTTGTGGATTATTGCTGATGTTTAGGGATTATTGCTGGTGTTTGGGGGGAGTTATTGATGGTGTTTGTGGATTATTCCTGGTGCTTGTGATTATGGCTGTTGTTTGGGGGATTATTCCTGGTGTTTGGGTTTATTGCTGGGGATTATTGCTGGTGTTTGGGGGTTATTGCAGGTGTTTGGGGATTATTGCCAGTGTTTGGGGATTATTGCTGGTGTTTGGGGATTATTTCTGGTGTTTGGGGATTATTGCTGGTGTTTGGGGATTATTGCTGGTGTTTGACGGGATTATTGCTGGTGTTTGGGGATTATTGCCGGTATTTGGGGATTATTGCTGGTGTTTGGGGGATTAATGCTGGTGTTTGGGTATTATTGCTGGTGTTTGTGGATTATTGCTGGTGTTTGGGTATTATTGCTGGTGTTTGGGGGATTATTGCTTGTGTTTCGGGATTATTGCTGGTGTATGGGGATTATTGCTGGTGTTTGGGTTTTATTGCTGGTGTTTGGGGGATTTTTGCTGGTGTTTGGGGATTATTGCTGGTGTTTGGGGATTATTGCTGGTGTTTGGGGATTATTGCTGTTGTTTGGGGATTATTGCTGCTCTTTGGGGATTATTGCCGGTGTTTGGCAATTATTGCTGGTGTTTTGGGGATTATTGCTGCTGTTTGGGGATTATTTCTGGTGTTTGCGGGATTATTGCTGTTGTTTGGGGGATTATTGCTGGTGTGGGGGATTATTGCCGGTGTTTGGGGGTATTATTGTTGGTGTTTGGGGTATTATTGCTGGTGTTTGGGGGATTATTGCTTGTGTTTCAGGATTATTGCTGGTGTTTGGAGATTATTGTTGGTGTTTGGGGGTTATTGCTGTTGTTTTGGGATTATTACTTGTGGTTGGTAATTATTTCTGGTGTGTGGGGATTATTGCTGATGTTTGGGGATTATTGCCGGTATTTAAGGATTATTGCTGGTGTTTGGGGATTATTTCTGGTGTTTGGGGATTTTTGCTGGTGTTTGGGGATTATTACTGTTGTTTACGGAAGTTATTGCTGGTGTTTGGGATGATTATTGCTGGTGGTTGGGGGATTTTTACTGGTGTTTGGGGATTATTGCTGGTGTTTGGGAGATTTTTACTGGTGTTTGGGGATTATTGCTGTTGTTTGGGGATTATGGCTGGTGTTTGGGTTTATTGCAGGTGTTTGGGGATTATTGCCGGTGTTTGGGGATTATTGCTGGTGTTTGGGGATTATTTCTGGTGTTTGGGGATTATTGCTGGTGTTTGGGGATTATTGCTGGTGTTTGACGGGATTATTACTGGTGTTTGGGGATTATTGCCGGTATTTGGGGATTATTGCTGGTGTTTGGGGGATTAATGCTGGTGTTTGGGGATTATTTCTGGTGTTTGGGGATTATTGCTGGTGTTTGGGTTTTATTGCTGGTGTTTGGGGATTATTGCTGGTGTTTGGGGATTATTTCTGGTATTTGGGGATTATTGCTGGTGTTTGGCGGGATTATTGCTGGTGTTTGGGGATTATTGCCGGTATTTGGGGATTATTGCTGGTGTTTGGGGGATTAATGCTGGTGTTTGGATATTATTGCTGGTGTTTGTGGATTATTGCTGGTGTTTGGGGATTATTGCTGTTGTTTGGGGGATTATTGCTGATGTTTCGGGATTATTGCTGGTGTATGGGGATTATTGCTGGTGTTTGGGGATTATTTCTGGTGTTTGGGGATTTTTGCTGGTGTTTGATGATTATTTCTGGTGTTTGGGGATTATTGCTGGTGTTTGGGTTTTATTGCTGGTGTTTGGGGATTATTGCTGGTGTTTGGGGATTATTTCTGGTATTTGGGGATTATTGCTGGTGTTTGGGGGATTATTGCTGGTGTTTGTGGATTATTGCTGATGTTTAGGGATTATTGCTGGTGTTTGGGGGGAGTTATTGATGGTGTTTGTGGATTATTCCTGGTGCTTGGGATTATGGCTGTTGTTTGGGGGATTATTCCTGGTGTTTGGGTTTATTGCTGGTGTTTGGGGATTATTGCTGGTGTTTGGGGGTTATTGCAGGTGTTTGGGGATTATTGCCGGTGTTTGCGGATTATTGCTGGTGTTTGGGGATTATTTCTGGTGTTTGGGGATTATTGCTGGTGTTTGGGGATTATTGCTGGTGTTTGACGGGATTATTGCTGGTGTTTGGGGATTATTGCCGGTATTTGGGGATTATTGCTGGTGTTTGGGGGATTAATGCTGGTGTTTGGGTATTATTGCTGGTGTTTGTGGATTATTGCTGGTGTTTGGGTATTATTGCTGGTGTTTGGGGGATTATTGCTTGTGTTTCGGGATTATTGCTGGTGTATGGGGATTATTGCTGGTGTTTGGGTTTTATTGCTGGTGTTTGGGGGATTTTTGCTGGTGTTTGGGGATTATTGCTGGTGTTTGGGGATTATTGCTGGTGTTTGGGGATTATTGCTGTTGTTTGGGGATTATTGCTGCTCTTTGGGGATTATTGCCGGTGTTTGGCAATTATTGCTGGTGTTTTGGGGATTATTGCTGCTGTTTGGGGATTATTTCTGGTGTTTGCGGGATTATTGCTGGTGTTTGGGGGATTATTGCTGGTGTGGGGGATTATTGCCGGTGTTTGGGGGTATTATTGTTGGTGTTTGGGGTATTATTGCTGGTGTTTGGGGGATTATTGCTTGTGTTTCAGGATTATTGCTGGTGTTTGGAGATTATTGTTGGTGTTTGGGGGTTATTGCTGGTGTTTGGGGATTATTGCAGGTATTTGGGGATTATTGCTGGTTTTTGTTGATTATTTTTGGTATTTGGGTATTATTGCTCGTGTTTGGGGATTATTGCTGGTGTTTGGGGATTATTGCTGGTGCTTGGGGATTGTTTCTGGTAGGGGATTATTGCTGGTGTTTGGGGTGTTATTGCTGGTGTTTGGGATGTTATTGCTGGTGTTTGGGGGATTATTGCTTGTGTTTGGGGATTATTGCTGGTTTTTGGGGATTATTGCTGGTGTTTGGGCATTATTGCTGGTGTTTGGTGATTATTGTTGGTGTTTAGCGATTATTGCTAGTGTTTGGGGGCAGTTATTGTTGGTGTTTGGTGATTATTCCTTGTCTTGTGGGGGTTATTGCTGGTGTTTTGGGGTTATTGCTGGTTTTTGAGGATTATTGTTGGTGTTTGGGGATTATTGCTGGTATTTGGGGATTATTGCTGTTTTTTGTTGATTATTTCTGGTATTTGGGGATTATTGCTCGTGTTTGGGGATTATTGCTGCTGCTTGGGGATTATTGCTGGTGCTTGGGGATTATTGCTGGTGCTTGGGGATTATTTCTGGTGTTCGGGGATTATTGCTGGTATTTTGGGTATTATTGCTGGTGTTTTGGGGTATTATTGTTGGTGTTTGGTGATTATTCCTTGTCTTGTGGGGGTTATTGCTGGTGTTTGGGGGTTATTGCTGGTTTTTGCGGATTATTGCTGGTGTTTGGGGATTATTGCTGATCTTTCGGGATTATTGCTGGTATTTGGGGATTATTGCTGTTTTGTGTTGATTATTTCTGGTATTTGGGGATTATTGCTCGTGTTTGGGGATTATTGCTGGTGTTTGGTGATTATTGCTGGTGCTTGGGGATTATTTCTGTTGTTCGGGGATTATTGCTGGTATTTGGGGTATTATTGCTGGTGTTTTGAGGTATTATTGCTGGTGTTTGGGGGATTATTGCTGGTGTTTGGGGGATTTTTGCTGGTGTTTGGGGATTATTGCTGGTGTTTGAGAATTATTGCTGGTGTTTGGTGATTATTGTTGGTGTTTGGGGATTATTGCTGATATTTAGGGATGATTGCTGATGTTTAGGGATTATTTCTGGAGTTTGGGGATTATTGCTGGTGTTTGGTGATTTTTGCTGATATTTAGCGATTATTGCTCGTGTTTGGGGGGGTTACTGCTGGTGTTTGGTGATTATTCCTTGTCTTTGGGGGATTATTGCTGGTGTTTGGGTAATTATTACTGGTTTGTGGAGGTTTATGCTGGTGTTTGGGAATTATTGCTGGTGTTTGGTGATTATTGCTGGTGTTTGGGGATTATTGCTGATGTTTAGGGATTATTGCTGATGTTTGGGGGGAGTTATTGATGGTGTTTGTGGATTATTCCTGGTGCTTGGGATTATGGCTGTTGTTTGGGGGATTATTCCTGGTGTTTGGGATTATTGCTGGTGTTTGGGGATTATTGCTGGTGTTTGGGGGTTATTGCTGGTGTTTGGGGATTATTACTGGTGTTTCGGGATCATTGCTGGTGTTTGGGGATTATTGCTGGTGTTTGGGGTTTATTGCTGGTGCTGGGGATTATTGCTGGTGTTTGAGGATTATTGCTGCTTTTTGGGGATTATTGCTGTTTTTTCGGGATTATTGCTGCTCTTTGGGGATTATTGCTGGTGTTTGCCGATTATTGCTGGTGTTTGGGAGATTATTGCCTGTGTTTGGGGATTATTGCTGGTGTTTGGGGATTATTGCTGCTGTTGGGGAGTTATTGCCGGTGTTTGGGGATTATTGCTGGTTTTTGAGGATTATTGCTGCTTTTTGGGAATTATTGCTGCTGTTTGGTGGATTATTGCTGGTGTTTGGGGGATTATTGCTTGTGTTTGGGGGAGTTATTGCTGGTATTTGGGGAATATTTCTGGTGTTTGGGTTTATTACTGGTGTTTGATGAATATTTGTCGTGTTTGGGGGATTATTGCTGGAATTTGGTGGATTATTGCTGGTGTTTGGGGATTATTGCTGATGTTTGGGATGATTATTGCTGGTGTTTAGGGGATTTTTGCTGGTGTTTGGGGATTATTACTGTTGTTTGTGGATTATTGCTGGTGTTTGGGATGATTATTGCTGGTGTTTGGGGGATTTTTGCTGGTGTTTGAGTATTATTGCTGGTGTTTGTGGGATTTTTGCTGGTGTTTGGGAATTATTGCTCTTGTTTAGGGATTATTGCTGGTGTTTGGGAGATTATTGCCTGTGTTTGGGGATTATTGCTGCTGTTTGGGGGATTATTGCTGGTGTTTGGGGATTATTGCTGGTGTTTGGGGGTTTTTGCTGGTGTTTGGGGATTATTGCTGGTGTTTCAGGATTATTGCTGGTGTTTGTGGATTATTGCTGGTGTTTGGGGTTATTGCTGGTGCTGGGGATTATTGCTGGTACTTGAGGATTATTGCTGCTTTTTGGGGATTATTGCTGGTTTTTCGGGATTATTGCTGCTCTTTGGGGATTATTGCTGCTGTTTGCCGATTATTGCTGGTGTTTGGGGATTATTGCTGCTGTTTGGGGGTTATTGCCGGTGTTTGGGGATTATTGCTGGTGTTTGAGGATTATTGCTGCTTTTTGGGAATTATTGCTGGTGTTTGGGGGATTATTGCTGGTGTTTGGCGGATTATTGCTGGTGTTTGGTGGATTATTGCTTGTGTTTGGGGGAGTTATTGCTGGTATTTGGGGAATATTTCTGGTGTTTGCGTTTATTACTGGTGTTTGGTGAATATTCGGCATGCTTGGGGGATTTTTGCTGGAATTTGGTGGATTATTGCTGGTGTTTGGGGATTATTGCTGATGTTTGGAATGATTATTGCTGGTGTTTGGGGGATTTTTGCTGGTGTTTGGGGATTATTGCTGGTGTTTGGGGGATTTTTGCTGGTATTTTGGGATTATTGCTGTTTTTTGTTGATTATTTCTGGTATTTGGGGATTATTGCTCGTGTTTGGGGATTATTGCTGGTGTTTGGGGATTATTGCTGGTGCTTGGGGATTATTGCTGGTGCTTGGGGATTATTTCTGGTGTTCGGGGATTATTGCTGTTGTTTGGGGATTATTGCTGGTGTTTTGGGGTATTATTGTTGGTGTTTGGTGATTATTCCTTGTCTTGTGGGGGTTATTGCTGGTGTTTGGGGGTTATTGCTGGTTTTTGCGGATTATTGCTGGTGTTTGGGGATTATTGCTGATCTTTCGGGATTATTGTTGGTGTTTGGGGATTATTGCTGGTATTTTGGGATTATTGCTGTTTTTTGTTGATTATTCCTGGTATTTGGGGATTATTGCTCGTGTTTGGGGATTATTGCTGGTGTTTGGGGATTATTGCTGGTGCTTGGGGATTATTGCTGGTGCTTGGGGATTATTTCTGGTGTTCGGGGATTATGGCTGTTATTTGGGGTATTATTGCTGGTGTTTTGAGGTATTATTGCTGGTGTTTGGGGAATTTTCGCTGGTGTTTGGGGATTATTGCTGGTGTTTGAGAATTATTGCTGGTGTTTGGTGATTATTGTTGGTGTTTGGGGATTATTGCTGATGTTTAGGGATTATTGCTGATGTTTAGGGAGTATTGCTGGTGTTTGGGGGTTATTTCCGGTGTTTGGGGATTATTGGTGGTGTTTGGTGATTATTGTTGGTGTTTGGGGATTATTGCTGATATTTAGGGATGATTGCTGATGTTTAGGGATTATTGCTGGAGTTTGGGGATTATTGCTGGTGTTTGGTGATTATTGCTGATATTTTGCGATTATTGCTCGTGTTTGGGGGGGTTATTGCTGGTGTTTGGTGATTATTCCTTGTCTTTGGGGGATTATTGCTGGTGTTTGGGTAATTATTACTGGTTTGTGGAGATTATTGCTGGTGTTTGTGGGATTATTGCATGTTATTTGGGGTTATTTTGCTGGTGTTTGGGGATTATTGCTGGTGTTTGGGTATTATTGCTGGTATTTGCAGATTATTGCTGCTGTTTGGGGGATTATTGCTGGTGTTTGACGATTATTGCTGTTGTTTGGGGATTATTGCTGGTGTTTGGGGGATTATTGCTGGCGTTTGGGTATTATTGCTGGTGTTTTGGGATGATTGCTGGTGTTTGGCAATTATTGCTGGTGTTTGGGTGATTATTGCTGCTGTTTGGGGATTATTTCTGGTGTTTGCGGGATTATTGCTGGTGTTTGGGGGATTATTGCTGGTGTTTGGGGATTATTGCTGGTGTTTGGGGGTTATTGCTGGTGTTTGGGGATTATTGCTGGTGTTTCGGGATCATTGCTGGTGTTTGGGGATTATTGCTGGTGTTTGGGGTTTATTGCTGGTGCTGGGGATTTTTGCTGGTGTTTGAGGATTATTGCTGATTTTTGAGGATTATTGCTGTTTTTTTGGATTATTGCTGCTCTTTGGGGATTATTGCTGGTGTTTGCCGATTATTGCTGGTGTTTGGGAGATTATTGCCTGTGTTTGGGGATTATTGCTGGTGTTTGGGGATTATTGCTGCTGTTTGGGTGTTATTGCCGGTGTTTAAGGATTATTGCTGGTTTTTGAGGATTATTGCTGCTTTTTGGGAATTATTGCTGCTGTTTGGTGGATTATTGCTGGTGTTTGGGGGATTATTGCTTGTGTTTGGGGGAGTTATTGCTGGTATTTGGGGAATATTTCTGGTGTTTGGGTTTATTACTGGTGTTTGATGAATATTTGTCGTGTTTGGGGGATTATTGCTGGAATATGGTGGATTATTGCTGGTGTTTGGGGATTATTGCTGATGTTTGGGATGATTATTGCTGGTGTTTGGGGGATTTTTGCTGGTGTTTGGGGATTATTGCTGTTGTTTGGGGATTATTGCTGGTGTTTGGGATGATTATTGCTGGTTGGGGGATTTTTGCTGGTGTTTGGGTATTATTGCTGGTGTTTGTGGGATTTTTGCTGGTGTTTGGGAATTATTGCTCTTGTTGAGGGATTATTGCTGGTGTTTGGGAGATTATTGCCTGTGTTTGGAGATTATTGCTGCTGTTTGGGGGATTATTGCTGGTGTTTGGGGATTATTGCTGGTGTTTGGGGGTTTTTGCTGGTGTTTGGGGATTATTGCTGGTGTTTCAGGATTATTGCTGGTGTTTGTGGATTATTGCTGGTGTTTGGGGGTTATTGCTGGTGCTGGGGATTATTGCTGGTGTTTGAGGATTATTGCTGCTTTTTGGGGATTATTGCTTGTTTTTCGGGATTATTGCTGCTCTTTGGGGATTATTGCTGATGTTTGCCGATTATTGCCTGTGTTTGGGGATTATTGCTGATGTTTGGGATGATTATTGCTGGTTGGGGGATTTTTGCTGGTGTTTGGGTATTATTGCTGGTGTTTGTGGGATTTTTGCTGGTGTTTGGGAATTATTGCTCTTGTTTAGGGATTATTGCTGGTGTTTGGGATATTATTGCCTGTGTTTGGGGATTATTGCTGGTGTTTGGGGATTATTGCTGGTGTTTGGGGGTTTTTGCTGGTGTTTGGGGATTATTGCTGGTGTTTCAGGATTATTGCTGGTGTTTGTGGATTATTGCTGGTGTTTGGGGGTTATTGCTGGTGCTGGGGATTATTGCTGGTGTTTGAGGATTATTGCTGCTTTTTGGGGATTATTGCTTGTTTTTCGGGATTATTGCTGCTCTTTGGGGATTATTGCTGATGTTTGCCGATTATTGCCTGTGTTTGGGGATTATTGCTGATGTTTGGGGATTATTACTGCTGTTTGGGGGTTATTGCCGGTGTTTGGGGATTATTGCTGGTTTTTGAGGATTATTGCTGCTTTTTGGGAATTATTGCTGGTGTTTGGTGGATTATTGCTGGTGTTTGGGGGATTATTGCTTGTGTTTGGGGGAGTTATTGCTGGTATTTGGGGAATATTTCTGGTGTTTGGGTTTATTACTGGTGTTTGATGAATATTTGTCGTGTTTGGGGGATTATTGCTGGAATATGGTGGATTATTGCTGGTGTTTGGGGATTATTGCTGATGTTTGGGATGATTATTGCTGGTGTTTGGGGGATTTTTGCTGGTGTTTGGGGATTATTGCTGTTGTTTGGGGATTATTGCTGGTGTTTGGGATGATTATTGCTGGTTGGGGGATTTTTGCTGGTGTTTGGGTATTATTGCTGGTGTTTGTGGGATTTTTGCTGGTGTTTGGGAATTATTGCTCTTGTTGAGGGATTATTGCTGGTGTTTGGGAGATTATTGCCTGTGTTTGGGGATTATTGCTGCTGTTTGGGGGATTATTGCTGGTGTTTGGGGATTATTGCTGGTGTTTGGGGGTTTTTGCTGGTGTTTGGGGATTATTGCTGGTGTTTCAGGATTATTGCTGGTGTTTGTGGATTATTGCTGCTGTTTGGGGGATTATTGCTGGTGTTTGGGAGATTATTGCCTGTGTGGGGATTATTGCTGGTGTTTGGGGATTATTGCTGCTGTTTGGGGGTTATTGCCGGTGTTTAAGGATTATTGCTGGTTTTTGAGGATTATTGCTGCTTTTTGGGAATTATTGCTGGTGTTTGGTGGATTATTGCTGGTGTTTGGGGGATTATTGCTTGTGTTTGGGGGAGTTATTGCTGGTATTTGGGGAATATTTCTGGTGTTTGTGTTTATTACTGGTGTTTGATGAATATTTGTCGTGTTTGGGGGATTATTGCTGGAATATGGTGGATTATTGCTGGTGTTTGGGGATTATTGCTGATGTTTGGGATGATTATTGCTGGTGTTTGGGGGATTTTTGCTGGTGTTTGGGGATTATTGCTGTTGTTTGGGGATTATTGCTGGTGTTTGGGATGATTATTGCTGGTTGGGGGATTTTTGCTGGTGTTTGGGTATTATTGCTGGTGTTTGTGGGATTTTTGCTGGTGTTTGGGAATTATTGCTCTTGTTTAGGGATTATTGCTGGTGTTTGGGATATTATTGCCTGTGTTTGGAGATTATTGCTGGTGTTTGAGGATTATTGCTGGTGTTTGGGGGTTTTTGCTGGTGTTTGGGGATTATTGCTGGTGTTTCAGGATTATTGCTGGTGTTTGTGGATTATTGCTGGTGTTTGGGGGTTATTGCTGGTGCTGGGGATTATTGCTGGTGTTTGAGGATTATTGCTGCTTTTTGGGGATTATTGCTTGTTTTTCGGGATTATTGCTGCTCTTTGGGGATTATTGCTGATGTTTGCCGATTATTGCCTGTGTTTGGGGATTATTGCTGATGTTTGGGGATTATTACTGCTGTTTGGCGGTTATTGCCGGTGTTTGGGGATTATTGCTGGTTTTTGAGGATTATTGCTGCTTTTTGGGAATTATTGCTGGTGTTTGGTGGATTATTGCTGGTGTTTGGGGGATTATTGCTTGTGTTTGGGGGAGTTATTGCTGGTATTTGGGGAATATTTCTGGTGTTTGGGTTTATTACTGGTGTTTGATGAATATTTGTCGTGTTTGGGGGATTATTGCTGGAATTTGGTGGATTGTTGCTGGTGTTTGGGGATTATTGCTGGTGTTTGGGATGATTATTGCTGGTGTTTGGGAATTATTTCTCTTGTTTAGGGATTATTGCTGGTGTTTGGGAGATTATTGCCTGTGTTTGGAGATTATTGCTGCTGTTTGGGGGATTATTGCTGGTGTTTGGGGATTATTGCTGGTGTTTGGGGGTTTTTGCTGGTGTTTGGGGATTATTGCTGGTGTTTCAGGATTATTGCTGGTGTTTGTGGATTATTGCTGGTGTTTGGGGGTTATTGCTGGTGCTGGGGATTATTGCTGGTCTTTGGGGATTATTGCTGATGTTTGCCGATTATTGCTGGTTTTTCGGGATTATTGCTGCTCTTTGGGGATTATTGCTGATGTTTGCCGATTATTGCCTGTGTTTGGGGATTATTGCTGGTGTTTAGGGTTTATTGCTGGTGCTGGGGATTATTGCTGGTGTTTGAGGATTATTGCTGCTTTTTGGGGATTATTGCTGTTTTTTCGGGATTATTGCTGCTCTTTGGGGATTATTGCTGGTGTTTGCCGATTATTGCTGGTGTTTGGGAGATTATTGCCTGTGTTTGGGGATTATTGCTGGTGTTTGGGGATTATTGCTGCTGTTTGGGGGTTATTGCCGGTGTTTGGGGATTATTGCTGGTTTTTGAGGATTATTGCTGCTTTTTGGGAATTATTGCTGGTGTTTGGTGGATTATTGCTGGTGTTTGGGGGATTATTGCTTGTGTTTGGGGGAGTTATTGCTGGTATTTGGGGAATATTTCTGGTGTTTGGGTTTATTACTGGTGTTTGATGAATATTTGTCGTGTTTGGGGGATTATTGCTGGAATTTGGTGGATTATTGCTGGTGTTTGGGGATTATTGCTGGTGTTTGGGATGATTATTGCTGGTGTTTGGGAATTATTGCTCTTGTTTAGGGATTATTGCTGGTGTTTGGGAGATTATTGCCTGTGTTTGGAGATTATTGCTGCTGTTTGGGGGATTATTGCTGGTTGGGGATTATTGCTGGTGTTTGGGGGGTTTTGCTGGTGTTTGGGGATTATTGCTGGTGTTTCAGGATTATTGCTGGTGTTTGTGGATTATTGCTGGTGTTTGGGGGTTATTGCTGGTGCTGGGGATTATTGCTGGTTTTTGGGGATTATTGCTGATGTTTGCCGATTATTGCTGGTTTTTCGGGATTATTGCTGCTCTTTGGGGATTATTGCTGATGTTTGCCGATTATTGCCTGTGTTTGGGGATTATTGCTGGTGTTTGGGGATTATTGCTGCTGTTTGGGGGTTATTGCCGGTGTTTGGGGATTATTGCTGGTGTTTGAGGATTATTGCTGCTTTTTGGGAATTATTGCTGGTGTTTGGGGGATTATTGCTGGTGTTTGGTGGATTATTGCTGGTGTTTGGGGGAGTTATTGCTGGTATTTGGGGAATATTTCTGGTATTTGCGTTTATTACTGGTGTTTGGTGAATATTCGTCGTGCTTAGGGGATTATTGCTGGAATTTGGTGGATTATTGCTGGTGTTTGGGGATTATTGCTGATGTTTGGAATGATTATTGCTGGTGTTTGGGGGATTTTTGCTGGTGTTTGGGGATTATTGCTGTTGTTTGGGGATTATTGCTGGTGTTTGGGATGATTATTGCTGGTGTTTGGGGGATTTTTGCTGGTGTTTGGGGATTATTGCTGCTGTTTGGGGATTATTGCTGCTGTTTGGGGGTTATTGCTGGTGTTTGGGGATTATTGCTGCTGTTTGGGGATTATTGCTGCTGTTTGGGGATTATTGCTGCTGTTTGGGGATTATTGCTGTTGTTTGGGGATTATTGCTGGTGTTTGGGATGATTATTGCTGGTGTTTGGGGGATTTTTGCTGGTGTTTGGGGATTATTGCTGGTGTTTGGGGATTATTGCTGCTGTTTGGGGGTTATTGCCGGTGTTTGGGGATTATTGCTGGTGTTTGAGGATTATTGCTGCTTTTTGGGAATTATTGCTGGTGTTTGGGGGATTATTGCTGGTGTTTGTTGGATTATTGCTGGTGTTTGGGGGATTATTGCTTGTGTTTGGGGGAGTTATTGCTGGTATTTGGGGAATATTTCTGGTTGCGTTTATTACTGGTGTTTGGTGAATATTCGTCATGCTTGGGGGATTTTTGCTGGAATTCGGTGGATTATTGCTGGTGTTTGGGGATTATTGCTGTTGTTTGGGGATTATTGCTGGTGTTTGGGATGATTATTGCTGGTGTTTGGGGGGTTTTTGCTGGTGTTTGGGGATTATTGCTGGTGTTTGGGGGATTTTTGCTGGTGTTTGGGGATTATTGCTGTTGTTTGGGGATTATTGCTGGTGTTTGGGGTTATTGCTGTTGTTTTGGGATTATTGCTTGTGGTTGGTGATTATTTGTGGTGTTTGGGGATTTTTGCTGATGTTTGGGGATTATTGCCGGTATTTGGGGATTATTGCTGGTGTTTGGGGGATTATTGCTGGTGTTTGGGTATTATTGCTGGTGTTTGGGGATGATTGCTGGTGTTTGGGGGATGATTGCTGGTGTTTGGGGGATTGTTGCTTGTGTTTGGGTATTATTGCTGGTGTTTGGGTATTATTGCTGGTGTTTGGCGGATGATTGCTGGTGTTTGGGGGATTATTGCTTGTGTTTGGGGATTATTGCTGGTGTTTGAGGATTATTGCTGCTGTTTGGGGATTATTGCTGGTTTTTGGGGATTACTGCTGCTCTTTGGGGATTATTGCTGGTGTTTGGCGATTATTGCTGGTGTTTGGGGGATTATTGCTGCTGTTGGGAGATTATTGCTGCTCTTTGGGAATTATTGCTGACTTTGGGCATTATTGCTGCTCTTTGGGGATTATTGCTGGTGTTTGGCAATTATTGCTGGTGTTTGGGTGATTATTGCTGCTGTTTGGGGATTATTTCTGGTGTTTGCGGGATTATTGCTGCTGTTTGGGGGATTATTGCTGGTGTTTGGGGATTATTGCCGGTGTTTGGGGTATTATTGCTGGTGTTTGAGGATTATTGCTGGTGTTTGGGGATTGTTGCTGGTGTTTGGGAATTATTCCTGGTGTTTGGGATTATGGCTGTTGTTTGGGGGATTATTCCTGGTGTTTGGGATTATTGCTGGTGTTTGGGGATTATTGCTGGTGTTTGGGGGTTATTGCTGGTGTTTGGGGATTATTGCTGGTGTTTGGGGATTATTGCTGGTGTTTGGGGGTTATTGCTGGTGTTTGGGGATTATTGCTGGTGTTTCAGGATCATTGCTGGTGTTTGGGGATTATTGCTGGTGTTTGGGGTTTATTGCTGGTGCTGGGGATTATTGCTGGTGTTTGAGGATTATTGCTGCTTTTTGGGGATTATTGCTGTTTTTTCGGGATTATTGCTGCTCTTTGGGGATTATTGCTGGTGTTTGCCGATTATTGCTGGTGTTTGGGAGATTATTGCCTGTGGGGATTATTGCTGTTGGGGATTATTGCTGCTGTTTGGGGGTTATTGCCGGTGTTTGGGGATTATTGTTGGTTTTTGAGGATTATTGCTGCTTTTTGGGAATTATTGCTGGTGTTTGGTGGATTATTGCTGGTGTTTGGGGGATTATTGCTTGTGTTTGGGGGAGTTATTGCTGGTATTTGGGGAATATTTCTGGTGTTTGCGTTTATTACTGGTGTTTGATGAATATTTGTCGTGTTTGGGGGATTATTGCTGGAATTTGGTGGATTATTGCTGGTGTTTGGGGATTATTGCTGGTGTTTGGGATGATTATTGCTGGTGTTTGGGGGATTTTTGCTGGTGTTTGGGTAATATTGCTGGTGTTTCTGGGATTTTTGCTGGTGTTTGGGAATTATTGCTCTTGTTTAGGGATTATTGCTGGTGTTTGGGAGAGTATTGCCTGTGTTTGGGGATTATTGCTGCTGTTTGGGGGATTATTGCTGGTGTTTGGGGATTATTGCTGGTGTTTGGGGGTTTTTGCTGGTGTTTGGGGATTATTGCTGGTGTTTCAGGATTATTGCTGGTGTTTGTGGATTATTGCTGGTGTTTGGGGGTTATTGCTGGTGCTGGGGATTATTGCTGGTGTTTGAGGATTATTGCTGCTTTTTGGGGATTATTGCTGGTTTTTCGGGATTATTGCTGCTCTTTGGGGATTATTGCTGATGTTTGCCGATTATTGCCTGTGTTTGGGGATTATTGCTGGTGTTTGGGGATTATTGCTGCTGTTTGGAATGATTATTGCTGGTGTTTGGGGGATTTTTGCTGGTGTTTGGGGATTATTGCTGTTGTTTGGGGATTATTGCTGGTGTTTGGGATGATTATTGCTGGTGTTTGGGGGATTTTTGCTGGTGTTTGGGGATTATTGCTGCTGTTTGGGGATTATTGCTGCTGTTTGGGGGTTATTGCTGGTGTTTGGGGATTATTGCTGCTGTTTGGGGATTATTGCTGCTGTTTGGGGATTATTGCTGCTGTTTGGGGATTATTGCTGTTGTTTGGGGATTATTGCTGGTGTTTGGGATGATTATTGCTGGTGTTTGGGGGATTTTTGCTGGTGTTTGGGATTATTGCTGGTGTTTGGGGATTATTGCTGCTGTTTGGGGGTTATTGCCGGTGTTTGGGGATTATTGCTGGTGTTTGAGGATTATTGCTGCTTTTTGGGAATTATTGCTGGTGTTTGGGGGATTATTGCTGGTGTTTGTTGGATTATTGCTGGTGTTTGGGGGATTATTGCTTGTGTTTGGGGGAGTTATTGCTGGTATTTGGGGAATATTTCTGGTGTTTGCGTTTATTACTGGTGTTTGGTGAATATTCGTCATGCTTGGGGGATTTTTGCTGGAATTCGGTGGATTATTGCTGGTGTTTGGGGATTATTGCTGATGTTTGGAATGATTATTGCTGGTGTTTGGGGGATTTTTGCTGGTGTTTGGAGATTATTGCTGTTGTTTGGGGATTATTGCTGTGTTTGGGATGATTATTGCTGGTGTTTGGGGGGTTTTTGCTGGTGTTTGGGGATTATTGCTGGTGTTTGGGGGATTTTTGCTGGTGTTTGGGGATTATTGCTGTTGTTTGGGGATTATTGCTGGTGTTTGGGGTTATTGCTGTTGTTTTGGGATTATTGCTTGTGGTTGGTGATTATTTGTGGTGTTTGGGGATTTTTGCTGATGTTTGGGGATTATTGCCGGTATTTGGGGATTATTGCTGGTGTTTGGGGGATTATTGCTGGTGTTTGGGTATTATTGCTGGTGTTTGGGGATGATTGCTGGTGTTTGGGGGATGATTGCTGGTGTTTGGGGGATTATTGCTTGTGTTTGGGTATTATTGCTGGTGTTTGGGTATTATTGCTGGTGTTTGGCGGATGATTGCTGGTGTTTGGGGGATTATTGCTTGTGTTTGGGGATTATTGCTGGTGTTTGAGGATTATTGCTGCTGTTTGGGGATTATTGCTGGTTTTTGGGGATTACTGCTGCTCTTTGGGGATTATTGCTGGTGTTTGGCGATTATTGCTGGTGTTTGGGGGATTATTGCTGCTGTTGGGAGATTATTGCTGCTCTTTGGGAATTATTGCTGACTTTGGGCATTATTGCTGCTCTTTGGGGATTATTGCTGGTGTTTGGCAATTATTGTTGGTGTTTGGGGTTTATTGCTGGTGCTAGGGATTATTGCTGGTGTTTGAGGATTATTGCTGCTTTTTGGGGATTATTGCTGTTTTTTCGGGATTATTGCTGCTCTTTGGGGATTATTGCTGGTGTTTGCCGATTATTGCTGGTGTTTGGGAGATTATTGCCTGTGTTTGGGGATTATTGCTGGTGTTTGGGGATTATTGCTGCTGTTTGGGGGTTATTGCCGGTGTTTGGGGATTATTGCTGGTTTTTGAGGATTATTGCTGCTTTTTGGGAATTATTGCTGGTGTTTGGTGGATTATTGCTGGTGTTTGGGGGATTATTGCTTGTGTTTGGGGGAGTTATTGCTGGTATTTGGGGAATATTTCTGGTGTTTGGGTTTATTACTGGTGTTTGATGAATATTTGTCGTGTTTGGGGGATTATTGCTGGAATTTGGTGGATTATTGCTGGTGTTTGGGGATTATTGCTGGTGTTTGGGATGATTATTGCTGGTGTTTGGGAATTATTGCTCTTGTTTATGGATTATTGCTGGTGTTTGGGAGATTATTGCCTGTGTTTGGAGATTATTGCTGCTGTTTGGGGGATTATTGCTGGTGTTTGGGGATTATTGCTGGTGTTTGGGGGTTTTTGCTGGTGTTTGGGGATTATTGCTGGTGTTTCAGGATTATTGCTGGTGTTTGTGGATTATTGCTGGTGTTTGGGGGTTATTGCTGGTGCTGGGGATTATTGCTGGTCTTTGGGGATTATTGCTGATGTTTGCCGATTATTGCTGGTTTTTCGGGATTATTGCTGCTCTTTGGGGATTATTGCTGATGTTTGCCGATTATTGCCTGTGTTTGGGGATTATTGCTGGTGTTTGGGGTTTATTGCTGGTGCTGGGGATTATTGCTGGTGTTTGAGGATTATTGCTGCTTTTTGGGGATTATTGCTGTTTTTTCGGGATTATTGCTGCTCTTTGGGGATTATTGCTGGTGTTTGCCGATTATTGCTGGTGTTTGGGAGATTATTGCCTGTGTTTGGGGATTATTGCCGGTGTTTGGGGATTATTGCTGCTGTTTGGGGGTTATTGCCGGTGTTTGGGGATTATTGCTGGTTTTTGAGGATTATTGCTGCTTTTTGGGAATTATTGCTGGTGTTTGGTGGATTATTGCTGGTGTTTGGGGGATTATTGCTTGTGTTTGGGGGAGTTATTGCTGGTATTTGGGGAATATTTCTGGTGTTTGGGTTTATTACTGGTGTTTGATGAATATTTGTCGTGTTTGGGGGATTATTGCTGGAATTTGGTGGATTATTGCTGGTGTTTGGGGATTATTGCTGGTGTTTGGGATGATTATTGCTGGTGTTTGGGAATTATTGCTCTTGTTTATGGATTATTGCTGGTGTTTGGGAGATTATTGCCTGTGTTTGGAGATTATTGCTGCTGTTTGGGGGATTATTGCTGGTGTTTGGGGATTATTGCTGGTGTTTGGGGGTTTTTGCTGGTGTTTGGGGATTATTGCTGGTGTTTCAGGATTATTGCTGGTGTTTGTGGATTATTGCTGGTGTTTGGGGGTTATTGCTGGTGCTGGGGATTATTGCTGGTCTTTGGGGATTATTGCTGATGTTTGCCGATTATTGCTGGTTTTTCGGGATTATTGCTGCTCTTTGGGGATTATTGCTGATGTTTGCCGATTATTGCCTGTGTTTGGGGATTATTGCTGGTGTTTGGGGTTTATTGCTGGTGCTGGGGATTATTGCTGGTGTTTGAGGATTATTGCTGCTTTTTGGGGATTATTGCTGTTTTTTCGGGATTATTGCTGCTCTTTGGGGATTATTGCTGGTGTTTGCCGATTATTGCTGGTGTTTGGGAGATTATTGCCTGTGTTTGGGGATTATTGCCGGTGTTTGGGGATTATTGCTGCTGTTTGGGGGTTATTGCCGGTGTTTGGGGATTATTGCTGGTTTTTGAGGATTATTGCTGCTTTTTGGGAATTATTGCTGGTGTTTGGTGGATTATTGCTGGTGTTTGGGGGATTATTGCTTGTGTTTGGGGGAGTTATTGCTGGTATTTGGGGAATATTTCTGGTGTTTGGGTTTATTACTGGTGTTTGATGAATATTTGTCGTGTTTGGGGGATTATTGCTGGAATTTGGTGGATTATTGCTGGTGTTTGGGGATTATTGCTGGTGTTTGGGATGATTATTGCTGGTGTTTGGGAATTATTGCTCTTGTTTATGGATTATTGCTGGTGTTTGGGAGATTATTGCCTGTGTTTGGAGATTATTGCTGCTGTTTGGGGGATTATTGCTGGTGTTTGGGGATTATTGCTGGTGTTTGGGGGTTTTTGCTGGTGTTTGGGGATTATTGCTGGTGTTTCAGGATTATTGCTGGTGTTTGTGGATTATTGCTGGTGTTTGGGGGTTATTGCTGGTGCTGGGGATTATTGCTGGTCTTTGGGGATTATTGCTGATGTTTGCCGATTATTGCTGGTTTTTCGGGATTATTGCTGCTCTTTGGGGATTATTGCTGATGTTTGCCGATTATTGCCTGTGTTTGGGGATTATTGCTGGTGTTTGGGGTTTATTGCTGGTGCTGGGGATTATTGCTGGTGTTTGAGGATTATTGCTGCTTTTTGGGGATTATTGCTGTTTTTTCGGGATTATTGCTGCTCTTTGGGGATTATTGCTGGTGTTTGCCGATTATTGCTGGTGTTTGGGAGATTATTGCCTGTGTTTGGGGATTATTGCCGGTGTTTGGGGATTATTGCTGCTGTTTGGGGGTTATTGCCGGTGTTTGGGGATTATTGCTGGTTTTTGAGGATTATTGCTGCTTTTTGGGAATTATTGCTGGTGTTTGGTGGATTATTGCTGGTGTTTGGGGGATTATTGCTTGTGTTTGGGGGAGTTATTGCTGGTATTTGGGGAATATTTCTGGTGTTTGGGTTTATTACTGGTGTTTGATGAATATTTGTCGTGTTTGGGGGATTATTGCTGGAATTTGGTGGATTATTGCTGGTGTTTGGGGATTATTGCTGGTGTTTGGGATGATTATTGCTGGTGTTTGGGAATTATTGCTCTTGTTTAGGGATTATTGCTGGTGTTTGGGAGATTATTGCCTGTGTTTGGAGATTATTGCTGCTGTTTGGGGGATTATTGCTGGTGTTTGGGGATTATTGCTGGTGTTTGGGGGGTTTTGCTGGTGTTTGGGGATTATTGCTGGTGTTTCAGGATTATTGCTGGTGTTTGTGGATTATTGCTGGTGTTTGGGGGTTATTGCTGGTGCTGGGGATTATTGCTGGTCTTTGGGGATTATTGCTGATGTTTGCCGATTATTGCTGGTTTTTCGGGATTATTGCTGCTCTTTGGGGATTATTGCTGATGTTTGCCGATTATTGCCTGTGTTTGGGGATTATTGCTGGTGTTTGGGGATTATTGCTGCTGTTTGGGGGTTATTGCCGGTGTTTGGGGATTATTGCTGGTGTTTGAGGATTATTGCTGCTTTTTGGGAATTATTGCTGGTGTTTGGGGGATTATTGCTGGTGTTTGGTGGATTATTGCTGGTGTTTGGGGGAGTTATTGCTGGTATTTGGGGAATATTTCTGGTATTTGCGTTTATTACTGGTGTTTGGTGAATATTCGTCGTGCTTAGGGGATTATTGCTGGAATTTGGTGGATTATTGCTGGTGTTTGGGGATTATTGCTGATGTTTGGAATGATTATTGCTGGTGTTTGGGGGATTTTTGCTGGTGTTTGGGGATTATTGCTGTTGTTTGGGGATTATTGCTGGTGTTTGGGATGATTATTGCTGGTGTTTGGGGGATTTTTGCTGGTGTTTGGGGATTATTGCTGCTGTTTGGGGATTATTGCTGCTGTTTGGGGGTTATTGCTGGTGTTTGGGGATTATTGCTGCTGTTTGGGGATTATTGCTGCTGTTTGGGGATTATTGCTGCTGTTTGGGGATTATTGCTGTTGTTTGGGGATTATTGCTGGTGTTTGGGATGATTATTGCTGGTGTTTGGGGGATTTTTGCTGGTGTTTGGGGATTATTGCTGGTGTTTGGGGATTATTGCTGCTGTTTGGGGGTTATTGCCGGTGTTTGGGGATTATTGCTGGTGTTTGAGGATTATTGCTGCTTTTTGGGAATTATTGCTGGTGTTTGGGGGATTATTGCTGGTGTTTGTTGGATTATTGCTGGTGTTTGGGGGATTATTGCTTGTGTTTGGGGGAGTTATTGCTGGTATTTGGGGAATATTTCTGGTTGCGTTTATTACTGGTGTTTGGTGAATATTCGTCATGCTTGGGGGATTTTTGCTGGAATTCGGTGGATTATTGCTGGTGTTTGGGGATTATTGCTGATGTTTGGAATGATTATTGCTGGTGTTTGGGGGATTTTTGCTGGTGTTTGGGGATTATTGCTGTTGTTTGGGGATTATTGCTGGTGTTTGGGATGATTATTGCTGGTGTTTGGGGGGTTTTTGCTGGTGTTTGGGGATTATTGCTGGTGTTTGGGGGATTTTTGCTGGTGTTTGGGGATTATTGCTGTTGTTTGGGGATTATTGCTGGTGTTTGGGGTTATTGCTGTTGTTTTGGGATTATTGCTTGTGGTTGGTGATTATTTGTGGTGTTTGGGGATTTTTGCTGATGATTGGGGATTATTGCCGGTATTTGGGGATTATTGCTGGTGTTTGGGGGATTATTGCTGGTGTTTGGGTATTATTGCTGGTGTTTGGGGATGATTGCTGGTGTTTGGGGGATGATTGCTGGTGTTTGGGGGATTATTGCTTGTGTTTGGGTATTATTGCTGGTGTTTGGGTATTATTGCTGGTGTTTGGCGGATGATTGCTGGTGTTTGGGGGATTATTGCTTGTGTTTGGGGATTATTGCTGGTGTTTGAGGATTATTGCTGCTGTTTGGGGATTATTGCTGGTTTTTGGGGATTACTGCTGCTCTTTGGGGATTATTGCTGGTGTTTGGCGATTATTGCTGGTGTTTGGGGGATTATTGCTGCTGTTGGGAGATTATTGCTGCTCTTTGGGAATTATTGCTGACTTTGGGCATTATTGCTGCTCTTTGGGGATTATTGCTGGTGTTTGGCAATTATTGCTGGTGTTTGGGTGATTATTGCTGCTGTTTGGGGATTATTTCTGGTGTTTGCGGGATTATTGCTGCTGTTTGGGGGATTATTGCTGGTGTTTGGGGATTATTGCCGGTGTTTGGGGTATTATTGCTGGTGTTTGAGGATTATTGCTGGTGTTTGGGGATTGTTGCTGGTGTTTGGGAATTATTCCTGGTGTTTGGGATTATGGCTGTTGTTTGGGGGATTATTCCTGGTGTTTGGGATTATTGCTGGTGTTTGGGGATTATTGCTGGTGTTTGGGGGTTATTGCTGGTGTTTGGGGATTATTGCTGGTGTTTGGGGATTATTGCTGGTGTTTGGGGGTTATTGCTGGTGTTTGGGGATTATTGCTGGTGTTTCGGGATCATTGCTGGTGTTTGGGGATTATTGCTGGTGTTTGGGGTTTATTGCTGGTGCTGGGGATTATTGCTGGTGTTTGAGGATTATTGCTGCTTTTTGGGGATTATTGCTGTTTTTTCGGGATTATTGCTGCTCTTTGGGGATTATTGCTGGTGTTTGCCGATTATTGCTGGTGTTTGGGAGATTATTGCCTGTGTTTGGGGATTATTGCTGTTGGGGATTATTGCTGCTGTTTGGGGGTTATTGCCGGTGTTTGGGGATTATTGCTAGTTTTTGAGGATTATTGCTGCTTTTTGGGAATTATTGCTGGTGTTTGGTGGATTATTGCTGGTGTTTGGGGGATTATTGCTTGTGTTTGGGGGAGTTATTGCTGGTATTTGGGGAATATTTCTGGTGTTTGCGTTTATTACTGGTGTTTGATGAATATTTGTCGTGTTTGGGGGATTATTGCTGGAATTTGGTGGATTATTGCTGGTGTTTGGGGATTATTGCTGGTGTTTGGGATGATTATTGCTGGTGTTTGGGGGATTTTTGCTGGTGTTTGGGTAATATTGCTGGTGTTTCTGGGATTTTTGCTGGTGTTTGGGAATTATTGCTCTTGTTTAGGGATTATTGCTGGTGTTTGGGAGAGTATTGCCTGTGTTTGGGGATTATTGCTGCTGTTTGGGGGATTATTGCTGGTGTTTGGGGATTATTGCTGGTGTTTGGGGGTTTTTGCTGGTGTTTGGGGATTATTGCTGGTGTTTCAGGATTATTGCTGGTGTTTGTGGATTATTGCTGGTGTTTGGGGGTTATTGCTGGTGCTGGGGATTATTGCTGGTGTTTGAGGATTATTGCTGCTTTTTGGGGATTATTGCTGGTTTTTCGGGATTATTGCTGCTCTTTGGGGATTATTGCTGATGTTTGCCGATTATTGCCTGTGTTTGGGGATTATTGCTGGTGTTTGGGGATTATTGCTGCTGTTTGGAATGATTATTGCTGGTGTTTGGGGGATTTTTGCTGGTGTTTGGGGATTATTGCTGTTGTTTGGGGATTATTGCTGGTGTTTGGGATGATTATTGCTGGTGTTTGGGGGATTTTTGCTGGTGTTTGGGGATTATTGCTGCTGTTTGGGGATTATTGCTGCTGTTTGGGGGTTATTGCTGGTGTTTGGGGATTATTGCTGCTGTTTGGGGATTATTGCTGCTGTTTGGGGATTATTGCTGCTGTTTGGGGATTATTGCTGTTGTTTGGGGATTATTGCTGGTGTTTGGGATGATTATTGCTGGTGTTTGGGGGATTTGTGCTGGTGTTTGGGATTATTGCTGGTGTTTGGGGATTATTGCTGCTGTTTGGGGGTTATTGCCGGTGTTTGGGGATTATTGCTGGTGTTTGAGGATTATTGCTGCTTTTTGGGAATTATTGCTGGTGTTTGGGGGATTATTGCTGGTGTTTGTTGGATTATTGCTGGTTGGGGGATTATTGCTTGTGTTTGGGGGAGTTATTGCTGGTATTTGGGGAATATTTCTGGTGTTTGCGTTTATTACTGGTGTTTGGTGAATATTCGTCATGCTTGGGGGATTTTTGCTGGAATTCGGTGGATTATTGCTGTTGTTTGGGGATTATTGCTGATGTTTGGAATGATTATTGCTGGTGTTTGGGGGATTTTTGCTGGTGTTTGGGGATTATTGCTGTTGTTTGGGGATTATTGCTGTGTTTGGGATGATTATTGCTGGTGTTTGGGGGGTTTTTGCTGGTGTTTGGGGATTATTGCTGGTGTTTGGGGGATTTTTGCTGGTGTTTGGGGATTATTGCTGTTGTTTGGGGATTATTGCTGGTGTTTGGGGTTATTGCTGTTGTTTTGGGATTATTGCTTGTGGTTGGTGATTATTTGTGGTGTTTGGGGATTTTTGCTGATGTTTGGGGATTATTGCCGGTATTTGGGGATTATTGCTGGTGTTTGGGGGATTATTGCTGGTGTTTGGGTATTATTGCTGGTGTTTGGGGATGATTGCTGGTGTTTGGGGGATGATTGCTGGTGTTTGGGGGATTATTGCTTGTGTTTGGGTATTATTGCTGGTGTTTGGGTATTATTGCTGGTGTTTGGCGGATGATTGCTGGTGTTTGGGGGATTATTGCTTGTGTTTGGGGATTATTGCTGGTGTTTGAGGATTATTGCTGCTGTTTGGGGATTATTGCTGGTTTTTGGGGATTACTGCTGCTCTTTGGGGATTATTGCTGGTGTTTGGCGATTATTGCTGGTGTTTGGGGGATTATTGCTGCTGTTGGGAGATTATTGCTGCTCTTTGGGAATTATTGCTGACTTTGGGCATTATTGCTGCTCTTTGGGGATTATTGCTGGTGTTTGGCAATTATTGCTGGTGTTTGGGTGATTATTGCTGCTGTTTGGGGATTATTTCTGGTGTTTGCGGGATTATTGCTGCTGTTTGGGGGATTATTGCTGGTGTTTGGGGATTATTGCCGGTGTTTGGGGTATTATTGCTGGTGTTTGAGGATTATTGCTGGTGTTTGGGGATTGTTGCTGGTGTTTGGGAATTATTCCTGGTGTTTGGTGATTATTGCTGGTGTTTGAGGATTATTGCTGATGTTTAGGGATTATTGCTGATGTTTGGGGGGAGTTATTGATGGTGTTTGTGGATTATTCCTGGTGTTTGGGATTATGGCTGTTGTTTGGGGGATTATTCCTGGTGTTTGGGATTATTGCTGGTGTTTGGGGATTATTGCTGGTGTTTGGGGGTTATTGCTGGTGTTTGGGGATTATTGCTGGTGTTTGGGGATTATTGCTGGTGTTTGGGGGTTATTGCTGGTGTTTGGGGATTATTGCTGGTGTTTCGGGATCATTGCTGGTGTTTGGGGATTATTGCTGGTGTTTGGGGTTTATTGCTGGTGCTGGGGATTATTGCTGGTGTTTGAGGATTATTGCTGCTTTTTGGCGATTATTGCTGTTTTTTCGGGATTATTGCTGCTCTTTGGGGATTATTGCTGGTGTTTGCCGATTATTGCCTGTGTTTGGGGATTATTGCTGGTGTTTGGGGATTATTGCTGCTGTTTGGGGGTTATTGCCGGTGTTTGGGGATTAGTGCTAGTGTTTGAAGATTATTGCTGCTTTTTGGGAATTATTGCTGGTGTTTGGTGGATTATTGCTGGTGTTTGGGGGATTATTGCTTGTGTTTGGGGGAGTTATTGCTGGTAATTGGGGGAATATTTCTGGTGTTTGGGTTTATTACTGGTGTTTGATGAATATTTGTCGTGTTTGGGGGATTATTGCTGGAATTTGGTGGATTATTGCTGGTGTTTGGGGATTATTGCTGGTGTTTCTGGGATTTTTGCTGGTGTTTGGGAATTATTGCTCTTGTTTAGGGATTATTGCTGGTGTTTGGGAGAGTATTGCCTGTGTTTGGGGATTATTGCTGCTGTTTGGGGGATTATTGCTGGTGTTTGGGGATTATTGCTGGTGTTTGGGGGTTTTTGCTGGTGTTTGGGGATTATTGCTGGTGTTTCAGGATTATTGCTGGTGTTTGTGGATTATTGCTAGTGTTTGGGGGTTATTGCTGGTGCTGGGGATTATTGCTGGTGTTTGAGGATTATTGCTGCTTTTTGGGGATTATTGCTGGTTTTTCGGGATTATTGCTGCTCTTTGGGGATTATTGCTGATGTTTGCCGATTATTGCCTGTGTTTGGGGATTATTGCTGGTGTTTGGGGATTATTGCTGCTGTTTGGGGGTTATTGCCGGTGTTTGGGGATTATTGCTGGTGTTTGAGGATTATTGCTGCTTTTTGGGAATTATTGCTGGTGTTTGGGGGATTATTGCTGGTGTTTGGTGGATTATTGCTGGTGTTTGGGGGAGTTATTGCTGGTATTTGGGGAATATTTCTGGTGTTTGCGTTTATTACTGGTGTTTGGTGAATATTCGTCGTGCTTGGGGGATTATTGCTGGAATTTGGTGGATTATTGCTGGTGTTTGGGGATTATTGCTGATGTTTGGAATGATTATTGCTGGTGTTTGGGGGATTTTTGCTGGTGTTTGGGGATTATTGCTGTTGTTTGGGGATTATTGCTGGTGTTTGGGGTTATTGCTGTTGTTTTGGGATTATTGCTTGTGGTTGGTGATTATTTGTGGTGTTTGGGGATTATTGCTGATGTTTGGGGATTATTGCCGGTATTTGGGGATTATTGCTGGTGTTTGGGGATTATTGCTGGTGTTTGGGGGATTTTTGCTGGTGTTTGGGGATTATTGCTGTTGTTTGCGGATTATTGCTGGTGTTTGGGGTTATTGCTGTTGTTCTGGGATTATTGCTTGTGGTTGGTGATTATTTCTGGTGTTTGGGGATTATTGATGATGTTTGGGGTTTATTGCTGCTGTTTGGGGGATTATTGCTGGTGTTTGGGGATTATTGCTGATGTTTGGGGGGTTTTGCTGGTGTTTGGGGATTATTGCTGGTGTTTCAGGATTATTGCTGGTGTTTGTGGATTATTCTGATGTTTGGGGGTTATTGCTGGTGCTGGGGATTATTGCTGCTGTTTGAGGATTATTGCTGCTTTTTGGGGGTTATTGCTGGTTTTTCGGGATTATTGCTGCTCTTTGGGGATTATTGCTGATGTTTGCCGATTATTGCTGGTGTTTGGGAGATTATTGCCTGTGTTTGGGGATTATTGCTGGTGTTTGGGGATTATTGCTGCTGTTTGGGGGTTATTGCCGGTGTTTGGGGATTATTGCTGGTGTTTGAAGATTATTGCTGCTTTTTGGGAATTATTGCTGGTGTTTGGGGGATTATTGCTGATGTTTGGTGGATTATTGCTGGTGTTTGCGGGATTATTGCTTGTGTTTGGGGGAGTTATTGCTGGTATTTGGGGAATATTTCTGGTGTTTGGGTTTATTACTGGTGTTTGGTGAATATTCGTCGTGTTTGGGGGATTATTGCTGGAATTTGGTGGATTATTGCTGGTGTTTGGGTATTATTGCTGATGTTTGGAATGATTATTGCTGGTGTTTGGGGGATTTTTGCTGGTGTTTGGGGATTATGGCTGTTGTTTGGGGGATTATTCCTGGTGTTTGGGTTTATTGCTGGTGTTTGGGGATTATTGCTGATGTTTGGGGATTATTGCCGGTCTTTGGGGATTATTGTTGGTGTTTGGGGATTATTTCTGGTGTTTGGGGATTATTGCTGGTGTTTGGGGATTATTTCTGGTGTTTGGGGATTATTGCTGCTGTTTGGCGGGATTATTGCTGGTGTTTGGGGATTATTGCCGATATTTGTGGATTATTGCTAGTGTTCGGGGGATTATTGCTGGTGTTTGGGGATTATTGCTGGTGTTTGTGGATTATTGCTGGTGTTTGGGGGATGATTGCTGGTGCTTGGGTGTTATTCCTGGTGTTTGGGATTATTGCTGGTGTTTGGTGAATATTCCTGGTGTTTGGGGGATTATTGCTGAAGTTTGGTGGATTGTTGCTGGTTATTGGGGATTATTGCTGGTGTTTGGGAGGATTATTGCTGGTGATTGGGGGATTGTTGCTGGTGTTTGGAGATTATTGCTGTTGTTTGGTATTATTGCTAGTGTTTGGGCATTATTGCTGGTGTTTTGTGATTTTTGCTGCTGTTTGGGGATTATTGCTGGTGTTTGGTGATTATTTCTGGTGTTTGGGGATTATTGCTGGTGTTTGGAGTTATTGCTGTTTTTTTGGGATTATTGCTTGTGGTTGGTGATTATTTCTGGTTTTTGGGGATTATTGCTGATGTTTGGGAATTATTGCCGGTCTTTGGGGATTATTGTTGGTGTTTGGGGATTATGTCTGGTGTTTGGGGATTATTGCTGGTGTTTGGGGATTACTTCTGGTGTTTGGGGATTATTGCTGGTGTTTGGGTTTTATTGCTGGTGTTTGGGGATTATTGCTGGTGTTTGGCGATTATTGCTGGTGTTTGGGGTTATTGCTGTTGTTTTGGGATTATTGCTTGTGGTTGGTGATTATTTGTGGTGTTTGGGGATTATTGCTGATGTTTGGGGATTATTGCCGGTATTTGGGGATTATTGCTGGTGTTTGGGGATTATTTCTGGTGTTTGGGGATTTTTGCTGGTGTTTGGGATGATTATTGCTGCTGTTTGGGGGATTGTTGCTGGTGTTTGGAGATTATTGCTGGTGTTTGGGGGATTTTTGCTGGTGTTTGGGGATTATTGCTGTTGTTTGGGGATTATTGCTGGTGTTTGGGTATTATTGCTGGTGTTTGGGGATGATTGCTGGTGTTTGGGGGATGATTGCTGGTGTTTGGGGGATTATTGCTTGTGTTTGGGTATTATTGCTGGTGTTTGGGTATTATTGCTGGTGTTTGGCGGATGATTGCTGGTGTTTGGGGGATTATTGCTTGTGTTTGGGGATTATTGCTGGTGTTTGAGGATTATTGCTGCTGTTTGGGGATTATTGCTGGTTTTTGGGGATTACTGCTGCTCTTTGGGGATTATTGCTGGTGTTTGGCGATTATTGCTGGTGTTTGGGGGATTATTGCTGCTGTTGGGAGATTATTGCTGCTCTTTGGGAATTATTGCTGACTTTGGGCATTATTGCTGCTCTTTGGGGATTATTGCTGGTGTTTGGCAATTATTGCTGGTGTTTGGGTGATTATTGCTGCTGTTTGGGGATTATTTCTGGTGTTTGCGGGATTATTGCTGCTGTTTGGGGGATTATTGCTGGTGTTTGGGGATTATTGCCGGTGTTTGGGGTATTATTGCTGGTGTTTGAGGATTATTGCTGGTGTTTGGGGATTGTTGCTGGTGTTTGGGAATTATTCCTGGTGTTTGGGATTATGGCTGTTGTTTGGGGGATTATTCCTGGTGTTTGGGATTATTGCTGGTGTTTGGGGATTATTGCTGGTGTTTGGGGGTTATTGCTGGTGTTTGGGGATTATTGCTGGTGTTTGGGGATTATTGCTGGTGTTTGGGGGTTATTGCTGGTGTTTGGGGATTATTGCTGGTGTTTCGGGATCATTGCTGGTGTTTGGGGATTATTGCTGGTGTTTGGGGTTTATTGCTGGTGCTGGGGATTATTGCTGGTGTTTGAGGATTATTGCTGCTTTTTGGGGATTATTGCTGTTTTTTCGGGATTATTGCTGCTCTTTGGGGATTATTGCTGGTGTTTGCCGATTATTGCTGGTGTTTGGGAGATTATTGCCTGTGTTTGGGGATTATTGCTGTTGGGGATTATTGCTGCTGTTTGGGGGTTATTGCCGGTGTTTGGGGATTATTGCTAGTTTTTGAGGATTATTGCTGCTTTTTGGGAATTATTGCTGGTGTTTGGTGGATTATTGCTGGTGTTTGGGGGATTATTGCTTGTGTTTGGGGGAGTTATTGCTGGTATTTGGGGAATATTTCTGGTGTTTGCGTTTATTACTGGTGTTTGATGAATATTTGTCGTGTTTGGGGGATTATTGCTGGAATTTGGTGGATTATTGCTGGTGTTTGGGGATTATTGCTGGTGTTTGGGATGATTATTGCTGGTGTTTGGGGGATTTTTGCTGGTGTTTGGGTAATATTGCTGGTGTTTCTGGGATTTTTGCTGGTGTTTGGGAATTATTGCTCTTGTTTAGGGATTATTGCTGGTGTTTGGGAGAGTATTGCCTGTGTTTGGGGATTATTGCTGCTGTTTGGGGGATTATTGCTGGTGTTTGGGGATTATTGCTGGTGTTTGGGGGTTTTTGCTGGTGTTTGGGGATTATTGCTGGTGTTTCAGGATTATTGCTGGTGTTTGTGGATTATTGCTGGTGTTTGGGGGTTATTGCTGGTGCTGGGGATTATTGCTGGTGTTTGAGGATTATTGCTGCTTTTTGGGGATTATTGCTGGTTTTTCGGGATTATTGCTGCTCTTTGGGGATTATTGCTGATGTTTGCCGATTATTGCCTGTGTTTGGGGATTATTGCTGGTGTTTGGGGATTATTGCTGCTGTTTGGAATGATTATTGCTGGTGTTTGGGGGATTTTTGCTGGTGTTTGGGGATTATTGCTGTTGTTTGGGGATTATTGCTGGTGTTTGGGATGATTATTGCTGGTGTTTGGGGGATTTTTGCTGGTGTTTGGGGATTATTGCTGCTGTTTGGGGATTATTGCTGCTGTTTGGGGGTTATTGCTGGTGTTTGGGGATTATTGCTGCTGTTTGGGGATTATTGCTGCTGTTTGGGGATTATTGCTGCTGTTTGGGGATTATTGCTGTTGTTTGGGGATTATTGCTGGTGTTTGGGATGATTATTGCTGGTGTTTGGGGGATTTGTGCTGGTGTTTGGGATTATTGCTGGTGTTTGGGGATTATTGCTGCTGTTTGGGGGTTATTGCCGGTGTTTGGGGATTATTGCTGGTGTTTGAGGATTATTGCTGCTTTTTGGGAATTATTGCTGGTGTTTGGGGGATTATTGCTGGTGTTTGTTGGATTATTGCTGGTTGGGGGATTATTGCTTGTGTTTGGGGGAGTTATTGCTGGTATTTGGGGAATATTTCTGGTGTTTGCGTTTATTACTGGTGTTTGGTGAATATTCGTCATGCTTGGGGGATTTTTGCTGGAATTCGGTGGATTATTGCTGTTGTTTGGGGATTATTGCTGATGTTTGGAATGATTATTGCTGGTGTTTGGGGGATTTTTGCTGGTGTTTGGGGATTATTGCTGTTGTTTGGGGATTATTGCTGTGTTTGGGATGATTATTGCTGGTGTTTGGGGGGTTTTTGCTGGTGTTTGGGGATTATTGCTGGTGTTTGGGGGATTTTTGCTGGTGTTTGGGGATTATTGCTGTTGTTTGGGGATTATTGCTGGTGTTTGGGGTTATTGCTGTTGTTTTGGGATTATTGCTTGTGGTTGGTGATTATTTGTGGTGTTTGGGGATTTTTGCTGATGTTTGGGGATTATTGCCGGTATTTGGGGATTATTGCTGGTGTTTGGGGGATTATTGCTGGTGTTTGGGTATTATTGCTGGTGTTTGGGGATGATTGCTGGTGTTTGGGGGATGATTGCTGGTGTTTGGGGGATTATTGCTTGTGTTTGGGTATTATTGCTGGTGTTTGGGTATTATTGCTGGTGTTTGGCGGATGATTGCTGGTGTTTGGGGGATTATTGCTTGTGTTTGGGGATTATTGCTGGTGTTTGAGGATTATTGCTGCTGTTTGGGGATTATTGCTGGTTTTTGGGGATTACTGCTGCTCTTTGGGGATTATTGCTGGTGTTTGGCGATTATTGCTGGTGTTTGGGGGATTATTGCTGCTGTTGGGAGATTATTGCTGCTCTTTGGGAATTATTGCTGACTTTGGGCATTATTGCTGCTCTTTGGGGATTATTGCTGGTGTTTGGCAATTATTGCTGGTGTTTGGGTGATTATTGCTGCTGTTTGGGGATTATTTCTGGTGTTTGCGGGATTATTGCTGCTGTTTGGGGGATTATTGCTGGTGTTTGGGGATTATTGCCGGTGTTTGGGGTATTATTGCTGGTGTTTGAGGATTATTGCTGGTGTTTGGGGATTGTTGCTGGTGTTTGGGAATTATTCCTGGTGTTTGGTGATTATTGCTGGTGTTTGAGGATTATTGCTGATGTTTAGGGATTATTGCTGATGTTTGGGGGGAGTTATTGATGGTGTTTGTGGATTATTCCTGGTGTTTGGGATTATGGCTGTTGTTTGGGGGATTATTCCTGGTGTTTGGGATTATTGCTGGTGTTTGGGGATTATTGCTGGTGTTTGGGGGTTATTGCTGGTGTTTGGGGATTATTGCTGGTGTTTGGGGATTATTGCTGGTGTTTGGGGGTTATTGCTGGTGTTTGGGGATTATTGCTGGTGTTTCGGGATCATTGCTGGTGTTTGGGGATTATTGCTGGTGTTTGGGGTTTATTGCTGGTGCTGGGGATTATTGCTGGTGTTTGAGGATTATTGCTGCTTTTTGGGGATTATTGCTGTTTTTTCGGGATTATTGCTGCTCTTTGGGGATTATTGCTGGTGTTTGCCGATTATTGCCTGTGTTTGGGGATTATTGCTGGTGTTTGGGGATTATTGCTGCTGTTTGGGGGTTATTGCCGGTGTTTGGGGATTAGTGCTAGTGTTTGAAGATTATTGCTGCTTTTTGGGAATTATTGCTGGTGTTTGGTGGATTATTGCTGGTGTTTGGGGGATTATTGCTTGTGTTTGGGGGAGTTATTGCTGGTAATTGGGGGAATATTTCTGGTGTTTGGGTTTATTACTGGTGTTTGATGAATATTTGTCGTGTTTGGGGGATTATTGCTGGAATTTGGTGGATTATTGCTGGTGTTTGGGGATTATTGCTGGTGTTTCTGGGATTTTTGCTGGTGTTTGGGAATTATTGCTCTTGTTTAGGGATTATTGCTGGTGTTTGGGAGAGTATTGCCTGTGTTTGGGGATTATTGCTGCTGTTTGGGGGATTATTGCTGGTGTTTGGGGATTATTGCTGGTGTTTGGGGGTTTTTGCTGGTGTTTGGGGATTATTGCTGGTGTTTCAGGATTATTGCTGGTGTTTGTGGATTATTGCTGGTGTTTGGGGGTTATTGCTGGTGCTGGGGATTATTGCTGGTGTTTGAGGATTATTGCTGCTTTTTGGGGATTATTGCTGGTTTTTCGGGATTATTGCTGCTCTTTGGGGATTATTGCTGATGTTTGCCGATTATTGCCTGTGTTTGGGGATTATTGCTGGTGTTTGGGGATTATTGCTGCTGTTTGGGGGTTATTGCCGGTGTTTGGGGATTATTGCTGGTGTTTGAGGATTATTGCTGCTTTTTGGGAATTATTGCTGGTGTTTGGGGGATTATTGCTGGTGTTTGGTGGATTATTGCTGGTGTTTGGGGGAGTTATTGCTGGTATTTGGGGAATATTTCTGGTGTTTGCGTTTATTACTGGTGTTTGGTGAATATTCGTCGTGCTTGGGGGATTATTGCTGGAATTTGGTGGATTATTGCTGGTGTTTGGGGATTATTGCTGATGTTTGGAATGATTATTGCTGGTGTTTGGGGGATTTTTGCTGGTGTTTGGGGATTATTGCTGTTGTTTGGGGATTATTGCTGGTGTTTGGGGTTATTGCTGTTGTTTTGGGATTATTGCTTGTGGTTGGTGATTATTTGTGGTGTTTGGGGATTATTGCTGATGTTTGGGGATTATTGCCGGTATTTGGGGATTATTGCTGGTGTTTGGGGATTATTGCTGGTGTTTGGGGGATTTTTGCTGGTGTTTGGGGATTATTGCTGTTGTTTGCGGATTATTGCTGGTGTTTGGGGTTATTGCTGTTGTTCTGGGATTATTGCTTGTGGTTGGTGATTATTTCTGGTGTTTGGGGATTATTGATGATGTTTGGGGTTTATTGCTGCTGTTTGGGGGATTATTGCTGGTGTTTGGGGATTATTGCTGATGTTTGGGGGGTTTTGCTGGTGTTTGGGGATTATTGCTGGTGTTTCAGGATTATTGCTGGTGTTTGTGGATTATTCTGATGTTTGGGGGTTATTGCTGGTGCTGGGGATTATTGCTGCTGTTTGAGGATTATTGCTGCTTTTTGGGGGTTATTGCTGGTTTTTCGGGATTATTGCTGCTCTTTGGGGATTATTGCTGATGTTTGCCGATTATTGCTGGTGTTTGGGAGATTATTGCCTGTGTTTGGGGATTATTGCTGGTGTTTGGGGATTATTGCTGCTGTTTGGGGGTTATTGCCGGTGTTTGGGGATTATTGCTGGTGTTTGAAGATTATTGCTGCTTTTTGGGAATTATTGCTGGTGTTTGGGGGATTATTGCTGATGTTTGGTGGATTATTGCTGGTGTTTGCGGGATTATTGCTTGTGTTTGGGGGAGTTATTGCTGGTATTTGGGGAATATTTCTGGTGTTTGGGTTTATTACTGGTGTTTGGTGAATATTCGTCGTGTTTGGGGGATTATTGCTGGAATTTGGTGGATTATTGCTGGTGTTTGGGTATTATTGCTGATGTTTGGAATGATTATTGCTGGTGTTTGGGGGATTTTTGCTGGTGTTTGGGGATTATGGCTGTTGTTTGGGGGATTATTCCTGGTGTTTGGGTTTATTGCTGGTGTTTGGGGATTATTGCTGATGTTTGGGGATTATTGCCGGTCTTTGGGGATTATTGTTGGTGTTTGGGGATTATTTCTGGTGTTTGGGGATTATTGCTGGTGTTTGGGGATTATTTCTGGTGTTTGGGGATTATTGCTGCTGTTTGGCGGGATTATTGCTGGTGTTTGGGGATTATTGCCGATATTTGTGGATTATTGCTAGTGTTCGGGGGATTATTGCTGGTGTTTGGGGATTATTGCTGGTGTTTGTGGATTATTGCTGGTGTTTGGGGGATGATTGCTGGTGCTTGGGTGTTATTCCTGGTGTTTGGGATTATTGCTGGTGTTTGGTGAATATTCCTGGTGTTTGGGGGATTATTGCTGAAGTTTGGTGGATTGTTGCTGGTTATTGGGGATTATTGCTGGTGTTTGGGAGGATTATTGCTGGTGATTGGGGGATTGTTGCTGGTGTTTGGAGATTATTGCTGTTGTTTGGTATTATTGCTAGTGTTTGGGCATTATTGCTGGTGTTTTGTGATTTTTGCTGCTGTTTGGGGATTATTGCTGGTGTTTGGTGATTATTTCTGGTGTTTGGGGATTATTGCTGGTGTTTGGAGTTATTGCTGTTTTTTTGGGATTATTGCTTGTGGTTGGTGATTATTTCTGGTTTTTGGGGATTATTGCTGATGTTTGGGAATTATTGCCGGTCTTTGGGGATTATTGTTGGTGTTTGGGGATTATGTCTGGTGTTTGGGGATTATTGCTGGTGTTTGGGGATTACTTCTGGTGTTTGGGGATTATTGCTGGTGTTTGGGTTTTATTGCTGGTGTTTGGGGATTATTGCTGGTGTTTGGCGATTATTGCTGGTGTTTGGGGTTATTGCTGTTGTTTTGGGATTATTGCTTGTGGTTGGTGATTATTTGTGGTGTTTGGGGATTATTGCTGATGTTTGGGGATTATTGCCGGTATTTGGGGATTATTGCTGGTGTTTGGGGATTATTTCTGGTGTTTGGGGATTTTTGCTGGTGTTTGGGATGATTATTGCTGCTGTTTGGGGGATTGTTGCTGGTGTTTGGAGATTATTGCTGGTGTTTGGGGGATTTTTGCTGGTGTTTGGGGATTATTGCTGTTGTTTGGGGATTATTGCTGGTGTTTGGGGTTATTGCTGTTGTTCTGGGATTATTGCTTGTGGTTGGTGATTATTTCTGGTGTTTGGGGATTATTGCTGATGTTTGGGGATTATTGCTGCTGTTTGGGGGATTATTGCTGGTGTTTGGGGATTATTGCTGATGTTTGGGGGTTTTTGCTGGTGTTTGGGGATTATTGCTGGTGTTTCAGGATTATTGCTGGTGTTTGTGGATTATTCTGGTGTTTGGGGGTTATTGCTGGTGCTGGGGATTATTGCTGCTGTTTGAGGATTATTGCTGCTTTTTGGGGATTATTGCTGGTTTTTCGGGATTATTGCTGCTCTTTGGGGATTATTGCTGATGTTTGCCGATTATTGCTGGTGCTTGGGAGATTATTGCCTGTGTTTGGCGATTATTGCTGGTGTTTGGGGATTATTGCTGCTGTTTGGGGGTTATTGCCGGTGTTTGGGGATTATTGCTGGTGTTTGAGGATTATTGCTGCTTTTTGGGAATTATTGCTGGTGTTTGGGGGATTAGTGCTGATGTTTGGTGGATTATTGCTGGTGTTTGGGGGATTATTGCTTGTGTTTGGGGGAGTTATTGCTGGTATTTGGGGAATATTTCTGGTGTTTGCGTTTATTACTGTTGTTTGGTGAATATTCGTAGTGCTTGGGGGATTATTGCTGGAATTTGGTGGATTATTGCTGGTGTTTGGGTATTATTGCTGATGTTTGGAATGATTATTGCTGGTGTTTGGGGAATTTTTGCTGGTGTTTGGGGATTATTGCTGTTGTTTGGTGATTATTGCTGGTGTTTGGGATAATTATTGCTGGTGTTTGGGGGATTTTTGCTGGTGTTTGGGGATTATTGCTGGTGTTTGGGTTTTATTGCTGGTGTTTGGGAATTATTGTTGGTGTTTGGGTATTATTTCTGGTGTTTGGGAATTATTGCTGGTGTTTGGCGGGATTATTGCTGGTGTTTGGGGATTATTGCCGGTATTTGGGGATTATTGCTAGTGTTTGGGGGATTATTGCTGGTGTTTGGGGATTATTGCTGGTGTTTGTGGATTATTGCTGGTGTTTGGGGATTATTGCTGGTGTTTGGGAGATTATTGCTGATGTTTCGGGATTACTGCTGGTGTATGGGGATTATTGCTGGTGTTTGGGGGATTTCTGCTGGTGTTTGGGGGATTTTTGCTGGTGTTTGGGGATTATTGCTGGTGTTTGGGGGATTTCTGCTGGTGTTTGGGGATTATTTCTGTTGTTTGGGGATTATTACTGGTGTTTGGAGTTATTGCTGTTGTTTTGGGATTATTGCTTGTGGTTGGTGATTATTTCTGGTTTTTGGGGATTATTGCTGATGTTTGGGGATTATTGCCGGTCTTTGGGGATTATTGTTGGTGTTTGGGGGAGTTATTGCTGGTATTTGGGGAATATTTCTGGTGTTTGGGTTTTTTACTGGTGTTTGGTGAATATTCGTCGTGTTTGGGGGATTATTGCTGGAATTTGGTGGATTATTGCTGGTGTTTGGGTATTATTGCTGATGTTTGGAATGATTATTGCTGGTGTTTGGGGGATTTTTGCTGGTGTTTGGGGATTATGGCTGTTGTTTGGGGGATTATTCCTGGTGTTTGGGTTTATTGCTGGTGTTTGGGGATTATTGCTGATGTTTGGGGATTATTGCCGGTCTTTGGGGATTATTGTTGGTGTTTGGGGATTATTTCTGGTGTTTGGGGATTATTGCTGGTGTTTGGGGATTATTTCTGGTGTTTGGGGATTATTGCTGGTGTTTGGCGGGATTATTGCTGGTGTTTGGGGATTATTGCCGATATTTGTGGATTATTGCTGGTGTTCGGGGGATTATTGCTGGTGTTTGGGGATTATTGCTGGTGTTTGTGGATTATTGCTGGTGTTTGGGGGATGATTGCTGGTGCTTGGGTGTTATTCCTGGTGTTTGGGATTATTGCTGGTGTTTGGTGAATATTCCTGGTGTTTGGGGGATTATTGCTGAAGTTTGGTGGATTGTTGCTGGTTATTGGGGATTATTGCTGGTGTTTGGGAGGATTATTGCTGGTGATTGGGGGATTGTTGCTGGTGTTTGGAGATTATTGCTGTTGTTTGGTATTATTGCTGGTGTTTGGTGATTATTTCTGGTGTTTGGGGATTATTGCTGGTGTTTGGGGATTATTGCTGGTGTTTGAGGATTATTGTTGGTGTTTGGGGATTATTTCTGGTGTTTAGGGATGATTGCTGGTGTTTGGGAATTATTGCTGCTTTTTGGGGGATTATTGCTGGTGTTTGGGGATTATTGCTGGTGTTTGGGGTTATTGCTGGTTTTTGGGGATTATTCCTTGTCTTTGGGGTTTATTGCTGGTGTTTGGGGGATTATTGCTGGTGTTTGGGGGATTATTGTTGGTGTTTGGGGATTATTCCTGATATTTAGGGATTATTGCTGGTGTTTGGGGATTATTGCTTATATTTGGGGATTATTCCTTGTCTGGGGTTTATTGCTGGTGTTTGGGGGATTATTGCTGGTGTTTGGGGATTATTGCTGGTGTTTGGGGTATTATTGCTGGTGTTTGGGGGATTATTGCTGGTGTTTGGGGAATTATTGCTGGTTGGGGATTATTGCGGGTGTTTGGGGATTATTGCTGGTGTTTGAGGATTATTGTTGGTGTTTGGGGATTGTTGCTGGTGTTTCGGGATGATTGCTGGTGTTTGGGGATTATTGCTGCTTTTTGGGGGATTATTACTGGTGTTTGGGGATTATTGCTGATGTTTGGGTTTTTGCTGGTTCTTGGGGTTTATTGCTGGTGTTTGACGATTATTGCTGGTGTTTGACGATTATTGTTGGTGTTTGGGGATTATTCCTGATGTTTAGGGATTATTGCTGGTGTTTGGGGATTATTGCTTATATTTGGGGATTATTCCTTGTCTTTGGAGGATTATTGCTGGTGTTTGGAGGATTATTGCTGGTGTTTGGGGATTATTGCTAGTGTTTGGGGGATTATTGCTGGTGTTTCGGTTATTATTGCTGGTGTTTGGGGGATTATTGCTGGTGTTTGGGGGAGTATTGCTGGTTGGGGATTATTGCTGGTTGGGGGATAATTGCTGGTGTTTGGGGGATTATTGCTGGTGTTTGGGGATTATTGCTGGTGTTTGGGGGATTATTGCTGGCGTTTGGAGATTATTGCTGGTGTTTGCTGATTATTGTTGGTGTTTGGGGATTATTGCTGATGTTTAGGGATTATTGCTGGTGTTTGGGGATTATTGCTGGTATTAAGGGATTATTGTTGGTTGGTGATTATTGCTGATGTTTAGCGATTATTGCTAGTGTTTGGGGGGAGTTATTGCTGGTGTTTGGTGATTATGCCTTGTCTTTGGGGGATTATTGCTGGTGTTTTGGGGCTTATTGCTTGTGTTTGGGGATTATTGCTCGTGTTTGGGTATTATTTCTATTTTTTGAGGATTATTGCTGGTGTTTGGGGATTATTGCTGGTGTTTGGGGGAGTGTTCCCTGTGTTTGGGGATTATTGCTGGTGTTTGGGGATTATTGCTGGTGTTTGGGAATTATTGCTGGTGTTTGGTGATTATTGCTGGTATTTGGGGATTATTGCTGATGTTTAGGGTTTATTGCTGGTGTTTGGGGTGAGTTGTTGCTGTTGTTTGGTGATTATTCCTGGTGTTTGGGGGATTATTGCTGGTGTTTGGGGGATTATTGCTGGTGTTTGGGGAATATTGCTGATGTTTAGGGATTATTGCTGGTGTTTGGGGGAGTTATTGCTGGTGTTTGATGATTATTCCTGGTGTTTGGGATTATTGCTGTTGTTTGGGGGATCATTCCTTGTGTTTGGGATTATTGCTGATGTTTGGGGGATTGTTGCTGCTGTTTTGTTGTTATTGCTGGTGTTTAGGGATTATTGTTGGTGTTTGGGGCTTATTGCTGCTATTCTTGGTTCTTTTTCTTTTTTTTTTGTTCATTCTATTCTTTATTTGTTATTGAATCAGTATCAGATAAATATTTTATCTTCACATTTCAGTAGCCTGGCTGCGCTCAGTCTAAACGAGCAGCGATCTACTACTTTTATCTCGAGCAGCTACCTGAACCATAAAAATCAAGTAATTATCCCATGTGGTAGATTTTGACCTCAACCTGGAAACTATTGTTTATTTTTCTGGCACCAGACCACAATTTAAAGAAAGAAAGAAAGACTGATATTTACATAGCGGCTTTCACAACCATAGGATGTCTCAAAGCACTTTACAGCCAATTAAGTACTTTTGCAATGTAGTCACTGTTGTAATGTGGGAAACGCGGCAGCCAATGTGTGCACAGCAAGCTCCCAGAAACAGCAATGTGATAATGACCAGATAATCTGTTTATTGGACTCAAGTTATTGAATCTAATTTCACAATTAACCATCACCTCTGGGTCATTAACCCAGTACCGTAGCCAAAAATCACCATAATCAGTGTTCAGTCACTAAGAGATCTGACCAATGTAAAGTGCCTTAAACATCCAAGCAGCAACAATTACCTACATTTATGTCCAGTACCCTTTCTAAATGTCAGTTTGGTGTCAACTGTGGCTCAGTTGGTAGCATACTCACCTTTGAAGTAGTAGGTCGCAGTTTCAAGTCCAAATCCAGATACTTCAGCACAAATCTAGGCCGTCACTCCAGTGCGGTCGAGGAAGTGCTGCACTGTCAGAGGTGCCATCTTTCAGATGAGACTTTAAACCATGCCCCCTTCTGCCTTCTGAGGTGGATGTAAAAAAAGTCTATGGCACTATTTTGCAGAAGAGCGGGGGAGTTTTCCCCGGTGTCATGGCCAATATATTAACCTTAATCAACACCACAAAACAGATTATTTGATCACTATCACATTACCTTTTGTGGGACCTTGTTGTGCGCAAATTGTGACTCCCACCTTTCCGACATTATAGAAGTGACTACACTTCAAAAGTACTTCATTGGCTGTAAATCGCTTTGGGATGTCCTGAGGTCATGAAAGGGGCTATATAAATGCAAGTCTTTTTCTTAATATGTGGAGTAATGTACTCATGAGTGACCTGGGAGGTGACGATATACTCGAGAACATTAGAGAGGAAAGCGAGAGTAGAGAAGCGGGTGACTGTGAGGTCCTTACTCTACAGCATGAAATCACACGAGGCACATTCTGGGGACAAGGTCACTCCGTGACCTGCTCTTTATTTACAGGACTCCCAAAAAGTGATGACCCTGCATGGGACCTCCCTTTATAAGCCTGGATGAACAGGTGTGGGCAGTCTCCCACAAGTTCACCCCTTGTGGTCAAGGTGCGCATCTAGTTTGAGTGTGTACAGTAATACAGTGGTGTTACATAAAGGTTACATACATGACATCACCACCCCCCCCCAAAGTCTTATTAGGATCATAGGTTTAGTCTTTCAGGTGGTCTACACTCCCTCGTGGAGCGCCGCAGTTGGGGCTCTGGTTGTTGAACACTGACGTGCGTGTCTGTCACCTGTGGTGATTCCGGCCTGTCCGGGATGACCGCAGAGACTGTGCATTCTTCTGATTGCTCTTGTGGCTCGTTCACTGGCCGTGGTGTGAGTTCCATCTCATGGTCTTCTTCGGGCCCGTTTCCCCGGCGTGTTGCGGCGTGCGGGCAGGATAAACACCGCAGGAACGCATTGGGTTTGGGGGACACTGAATATTTTACAGTGCGTGTTCCAGGTTGACGTTACCAGTTGATGCTGAGCTCTGCAAAATGGCAGAACCTGTTGGAGTGAGTAGCTGTTGCTAGCTTGGTCGTCGTCTCCTGCCTGTAGCCTGTTTCAAACCGATGGTGCTCGCAGGCCGGGGACTCATGCAGACGCGCCCCTTGCTACTGGAACTGGCCTCCACAGAAAGTTGTTGAGGCCAGTTCATTAGATATATTCAAAAGGGAGTTAGATGTGGCCCTTATGGCTAAAAGGATCAAGGGGTATGGAGAGAAAGCAAGAATGGGATACTGAAGTTGCATGATCAGCCAAAGGGCCAAATGTCCTACTCTTGCACCTATTTTCTATGTTTCTATGTTTCTAGGTTCCTCCGTGTCATTGCTGATTTTTTTTTTACTTAGTCCAGATGCTTATGGCATATCTGACCTGTGTTGAGTTTTAGAGTTTTACCAGGATGACCCTATTCCCCTCTTTGTCAATTACAGTACCCTCAAGCCATTTAGGCCCCATGGCGTGATTGAGGATGAATACAGGATCATTTATTTCTATACATCTCCCCCTCGAATTACGGTCATGGTACTCGTTTTGTGACTTGCGCTTGCCCTCAACTATGTCGGGCAGGACTGGGTGAATGAGGGACAACCGAGTTTTGAGTGTCCGTTTCATTAGTAGCTCTGCGAGCGGGACCCCCATGAGCGAGTGAGGCCGGGATCTATAGGCCAGCAGGAGGCACGATAGGCGGCATTGTCAGGAGGGTCCTTGAATCCTGAGCATACCTTGCTTGATGATTTGGACCGCACGTTCTGCCTGGCCATTGGAGGCCGGCTTGAACGGTGCTGTCCTGACATGGATAATGCCATTGCCCAACATAAACTCCCGGAATTCGTAACTTGTGAAATATGGGCCATTATCACTGACCAGGATGTCCGGCAAGCCATGGGTTGCAAAGATCGCATGTAGGCTTTCCACAGTGGTGGATGTCGTGCATGAATTCAGAATGATGCACTCGATCCATCTCGATTACGCATCTACCACAATGAGGAACATCTTTCCCATGAACGGGCCTGCGTAGTCTACATGAATGCGTGACCATGGCCTGGTGGGCCAGGGCCACGGGCTGAGCAGGGCCTCCCTAGGGGCATTACCCAGCTGGGCATACGTTGTGCACCTGCGAACACAGTGTTCCAGATCTGAATCGATTCCAGGCCACCAAACATGTGATCAGGCAATGGCCTTCATCAGCACAATACCTGGGTGCTCGCTGTGGAGTTCCCTGATGAATGCCTCCCTGCCCTTCTGGGGCATAACTACCCGGCTGCCCCATAGTAGGCAGTCGGCTTGGATGGACAGCTCATCCATCAGTCTGTGGAACGGTCTGACCTCCTCAGGTGCGGTCGCCCAATCCCCAGTGAGGACACATTTTTTAATCAGGGATAGGAGAGGATCTCTGTTTGTCCAGATTTTGATCTGGCGGGCTGTAATGGGGGAGCCTGCACTGTCAAAGGCCTCGACAGCCATGATCATCTCAGCGCTTTGCTCCGCTGCCCCCTCAGTGGTGGCCAGTGGAAGCCTGCTGAGCGCATCTGCACAATTTTCAGTGCCGGGCCGGTGCCGGATGGAGTAATCATCGGCAGCCAGCGTGAGAGCCCATCGCTGTATGCGAGCTGATGCATTGGCATTGACAGCCTAACTGTCTGACAACAGGGATGTTAATGATTTGTGGTCTGTCTCTAATTCAAACTTCCCACCAAAGAGGTACTGATGCAATTTTTTTACATCATAGACACATGCGAGCGCTTCCTTTTCGACCATCCCATATCCCCGTTCTGCTTGAGCGCGCGACCTGGAGGCATAAGCCACAGGTTGTAGTTGACCCTCAGCATTGCCCTGCTGCAACACGCACCCAACTCATAGGACGATGCATCATATGTCAGAACCAATTTCTTTACAGGGGTCGTACAGGGTCAATAACTTGTTCGAACAAAGTAGGTTACGCGCCTGTTCCTGACAGTCCCCCCAAAACCAGTCACAACCCTTACGCAGGAGCACGTGTATTGGCTCCAACAACGTACTCAAGTTCGGCAGAAAGTTCCCGAAATAGTTCAACAGTCTCAGGAATGAACGCAGCTCTGATGTGTTGCAGGGCCTGGGTGCTTGTCGAATCGCCTCTGTTTTGGATTCGGTGGGCCGAATCCCATCTGCAGCAACCCTCCTGCCCAGAAACTCAACCTCAGGAGCTAAGAACACACATTTAGACTTCCTGAGTCGCAGGCCTACCCGGTCCAGTCGGCATAGCACCTCCCCCAGGTTGTGGAGGTGATCCTCGGTGTCTCGACCCGTGATGAGGATGTCGTCCTGGAATACGATCGTTCCAGGAATGGATTTGGGCAGGCTTTCCATGTTTCGTTGAAAAACCGCGGCCGCTGATCGAATGCCAAATGGGCACCTGTTATAAACGATGGTGGTCAGTAGTTTAGATTTGTCGGCCAGTTTCTGGGTCATATAGGCTGAAGTGAGGTCCAACTTGGTAAACAGCTTGCCGCCTGCCAACGTGGCGAAAAGGTCCTCCGCTCTCGGGAGCGGGTATTGATCTTGTAGGGACACTCGATTGATGGTGGCCTTGTAGTCGTCACAGATCCTGACAGAGCCATCCGCTTTTAGGACGGGAACAATGGGGCTCGCCCAGTCGCTGAATTCAACGGGTGAGATGATGCCCTCTCTCAACAGCCGGTCCAATTCACTGTCAATTTTTTCACGCATTACATATGGCTCCGCTCTGGCTTTGTGGTGCACTGGTCTGGCGTCCGGGGTGATGTGTATCACTACTTTAGTGCCTTTGAAAGCCCCGACGCCGGGTTGGAATAGTGAATTGAATTGTTGTAGGACTTGTGAGCACGAACTTCATCCACAGACGACATTGCGTGAACACCTCCCCATTTCCAGTTCATCTCAGCGAACCAGCTCCTCCCCAACAGTGTGGGACCATTGCCCGGGACAATCCAGAGCTGCAGCCGATTCACTACCCCATTGTGTGTGACAGCCAACATTGCACTGCCTAGCACCGGAATGATTTCTTTAGTGTAAGTGTTAGATCTCTTAATTTCCAATGAAATACGAACTCCGATTGTAGTTTTAATGTCACTTTATTTCTTGGCTTTAAGCCAGGTCTTTGTCCTTCTGAGACCACATGGTCAAAATGGCTGTACTTATACCTGGATCAATTTACAGAAAAGAACTCGCCTTCTTTGACCTTATTGGCTCAATTAATGGTCTTTTAACCTTTTAATTGGCTCGCTACCCAAAGTCCTAAAATGTCAAGTAGTTTGATGACTTAATGCAACATGCTGAACTGCACGTAGCAGCCTTGACTTGGGGGTCTGTGAATTTTCACAGTCTGTCTAAATGCAGCCTGTTTGAATTCTCTATCAATCCCCCCTTTGATTCTTTCACAAACTGAATCATCAGGTATCACTGGTTAAACATTCTACAAAATAATTTCATACATGTTAATATAGTTTCCTTCTAAATTTGTTGATGTGTTTCGCCACATGTCCGGACTAGTAGCTTCCACACAAATTTACACCAACCCGAGTTCCATCATGGCCACAATGGAAGTCTGGTTTTAGTAGGTTAATTAATCTTATTCCAATTTAATCCAAATCAATATCTTAGTTCAACCAGTAAACAACCTTCCTTTAAGCATAACATACCCCTGTGCCATGTACAGACGGTATGCTGGGACCTGCAAGGTATCTCACATGCGGGACAGTAAAAGTAAAAGTAAAACAATTACAACAAATAGAATTAAACCTTCCACCAATGAAGTTCCTATTGAACCTAGCCATTCAGTGGCTCCACTCCACAAAGTGAATGATGGGGGTTGCTTAAGTTTTTCTACCTCCTTTTGGATATGCTCCGCTAAGTGGGTAATTTCTTCGGAGCTATCTGGGATATATGTGCAACACTCAGTTCCGAGTAGGGCGCAAGTACCTCCCTTTTCAGCCAGGATGTAATCAAGGGCCAGTCTATTCTGTAGGGCTACTGTGCGGATTGCTACCATTTCTGCATTGATTTTAACTCAGGCCTCTGAGGTATCATTGGCTACCCGTTCCACAACGGATGCCATGTTAATGGATTCCCTTGCCAGTCTGGCGGTCCCATACCTGGGGATCAGAATGGCAAAGAACCTCTCTGTTTCTGTGATAGCTCTCTTAGGACGATGTAAATGTTCCGACAGTGACTTTATATGATACATATAAGGCACAATGTAGGCTAAATAGCAGGATCCCGTCCAATTCTGGGGCAGCCAAGGGTAGGCCTTGTGGTCACACACCCAATAGGTGCCATTATAGGCAATGAAGGTTAGCTGTTTCTTTGTCAGCAACACTCCGGGCCCTCTCCAGGCTTTTCCATCTGTTTTATTCAGAATCCCCGTTCGGTTAAAAATTCCCACATTGGCCCAGTTTGGACGTTTCCGTGGCTTGATTATATTATAATTCCGGGAGCAGTTACTATACCCCATATTTTGGCCTCCTTTGATGTTTCTAATCAGACAGACCGATTCCCCCGGTCTTCCTATTCCCGTTGTATTCGTGACAACAAAAAATGGGGGCCGTTTGGAATTATTGTAGCACGGTTGGTATCCCCCTTCAAAGGTAGTCAGATTGTAACCTGCTGACTTCCATTTATGTGCCCAGTATCCTGAAACGCATTGCCTGTTTTGTTTTGATTAATTATCCACTCAGCCATTTCCGAGATATTCAAGGGAACTGGCCTCAAGGGAATCCCTCCCTTTGAGTGAATAGGAATATGCGCCCACACCCAACAACTAGAAATGTTACCTTGTTTGGCATAAATGTATGACATATATAAAAAGGTATTTACATATAATTCCCTTGCTACCCTACTATTTCCCTTTGGTGCAGAGGGTCGGCTAGTAAGAAGTAGGCCTATGCCTAGAATACCTACAATCAATAATACAGTAAATTTATACATTTTCGCAAAAAGTAATTGTCCTTATTAGATTTCAGCTTCAGTTATGGGTGCTCGTTTAACGTGTGAAGCGTGGATCCAGGCTTTCTTTCCTTGGACTTTAACAGCTGCCTGGGTGGTCAATAACACTTGGTAAGGTCCCTCCCACTTGGCACCCAAAGGTTCTTTATGCAACTTTTTCACATACACCCAGACTCCCAGGATGATGTCATGTCCTCCTTCGGGTGGATTACCCCAAGCTGCCGATACCTGTCGGGAAACAGAACTAATAGCATTGGTTAAGTTCTGACAGTATGATAACAAAGTGTCACTCATTAAGTGAACATCAGCTTTCCGTAAATCGATAGTTCCTGGCAGCGACATGGGTCTTCCTGTTATAATTTCAAATGGGCTTAGACCTGTAGTTCTGTTCGGGGTTGCCCTAATGCTACATAGCACTATTGGTAGTGCCTGGGTCCATGGTGTTCCTTCTTGGTGATATTTGGCAAGCCGTTGTTTCAGAGTTCGATTCATTCGTTCTACTTGTCCTGATGATTGTGGATGATAAGGACAGTGTAAATCCCACGTAATGTTCAGTAATCTACAGACTTCTTGGCAGACAGCACCTGTGAAGTGTGTTCCCTGATCTGAGTCAATGCTACTCGGGACTCCCCATCAGGGAATGTAATCCTTACACAAGACATTTGCAGTATGATTGGCAGTGGCTCTTTTAGTTGGGACAGCTTCTACCCATCGAGAGTATCTGTCGACCATGACAAGAATGTTAGTGTATCCTTGGCATGAAGGAAGAGATATATAATCAACCTGCAGATGCTGGAATGGTCCGACATAGACAGGCTAAAGTGAGCGGACAAAAATTTGGCAGATGGAGTATAATTTCGGAAAGTGCGAGGTCATGCACTTTGGCAGAAAAAAATCAAAGAGCAAGTTATTATTTAAATGGAGAAAGATTGCAAAGTGCCACAGTACAGCAGGACCTGGAGCTACTTGTTCATGGAACACAAAAGGTTGGTGTGCAGGTACAGCAGGTGATCAGGAAGGCCAATGATACCTTGCCTTTTATTGCAAAGGGGATGGAGTATAAAAGCAAAGAAGTCTTGCTACAGCTATACACGGTATCTGTGAGGCCACACCTGGAATACTGCGTGCAGTTTTGGTTTCCATATTTACGAAAGGATATACTTGCTTTGAAGGCAGTTCAGAGAAGGTTCACTAGGTTGATTCCGGAGATGAGGGGGTTAACTTATGAGCAAAGATTGAGTAGGTTGGGCCTCTACTCATTGGAATTCAGAAGAATGAGAGGTGATCTTATGGAAATGTATAAGATTATGAGGGGGCTTGACAAGGTGAATGCAGAGAGGATGTTTCCACTGATGGGGGAGACTAGAACTAGGGGGCATGATCTTAGAATAAGGGGCCGCCCATTTAAAACTGAGATGAGGAGAAATTTCTTCTCTCAGAGGATTGTAAATCTGTGGAACTCGCTGCCTCAGAGAGTTGTGGAAGCTGGGACATTGAATAAGTTTAAGACAGAGGTAGACAGTTTCTTAAATGATAAGGGGATAAGGGGTTATGGGGAGTGGGCGGGGGAGTGGAGCTGAGACCATGATCAGATCAGCCATGATCTTATTGAATGGTGGAATATGCCCAAGGGGCTGAATTGCCTGCTCCAGTTCCCATGATTTGCCATTTACTATCCAAGTTGGTGTCTGTCGCTTTAAAATGCTAATAAGGGATTAATCACAGGCACAGTAAACCACCATGCCCAGCTAACATGGGCCTGATCAGTACAGGACCTGTTATCAATGTTAAAGACGGAAATATATGTGCAGGCCACAACAATATCACTTCCTGCTCCTATAAATGAAATTATTAGGGCATGACTTGTCTAATGCCCCTGACCGAACCACGGCCAGGAATGCAAACAGAGCAGAGACTTCGCCCCTTTTCATCTGCATTACAGCCCGGCAATAGGAGCACACATTTCTACACAGAGGTCGGTCAGGCCTCTCTCCTAAAGAGCAAAGAGCACTTTGAAATAATTGAATTATAGAGTTTAGCACAAATGGTAAACTGCAGTAGTTATCATCACCATAGGCAGTCGCTCGGGATCGAGGAAGACTTGCTTCCACTCTAAACATGAGTCCTTAGGTGGCTGAACAGTCCAATATGAGAACCACAGTCTCTGTCACCGGTGAGACAGATAGTTGTTGAGGGGAAAGAGCGTGCTGTTTTGCCGCACACTCTTTCCACTGCCTGCGCTTGTTTTCTGCACGCTCTCGGCGAGGAGACTCGAGGTGCTCAGCACCCTCCCGGATGCACTTCATCCACTTAGGCCGATCTTTGGCCAGAGACTCCCAGGTGTCAGTGGGGATGTTGCACTTTATCTGGGAGGCTTTGAGGGTGTTCCTGTAATGTTTACTCTGCCCACCTTTGGCTCGTTTGCTGTGAAGGAGTTTCGAGTAGAGCGCTTGCTTTGGGAGTCTCGTGTCTGGCATGTAGTTATATTTTATTGCAGAATATCTTATCTTGGGGGCTGATGTAAGGCAGGAACAGCCATGGTGTAATCCAAGCACACCTTAGTGAAGGGCGCTCGGCAAAGTCATCAATTTGTGATGTTTGAACATCGTCTGAGAGTTTGTTCTTTGGAATTAAGAAGTTCGGAATTGCCTGGACCAGAAAGAGCCGCTGAGGCCGATCTTCCAAAGTTCCACAACACGCCGTGCTACACATGCTCACCGCATAAACCCCTCAAATAGGATCGGAGGCATTAGAATGGGAGTTCGATGGTTGGGATTACACCACACCTTAGCAACACTGTGCATTCCGAACGTCCAACATTGCGAAGAGCTTCATGGAGGAACAGATTTAAAGTTTAAATGTCCAGTTTATCGAAAGCAATAAGTGGCACGTTTCAGATCAGGCCACTTTCACAATGTTAAGTGGGACTGTGGGCAATGATAAGCTTAAAACATAGAATCATAGAAATATGGAAAATAGGTGCAGGAGTAGGCCATTCGGCCCTTCGAGCCTGCACCACCATTCAATAAGATCATGGCTGATCATTCACCTCAGTACTTCTTTCCTGCTTTCTCTCCATACCCCTTGATCCCTTTAGCCGTAAGGGCCATATCGAACTCCCTCTTGAATATATCCAATGAACTGGTATCAACAACTCTCTGCGGCAGGGAATTCCACAGGTTAACAACTCTCTGAGTGAAGAAGTTTCTCCTCATCTCAGTCCTAAATGGCCTACACCTTATCCTTAGCCTATGTCTCCTGGTTCTGGACTTCTCCAACATCGGGAACATTCTTCCTGCATCTAAACTGTCCAGTCCTGTCAGAATTTTATATGTTTCTATGAGATCCCCTCTCATCCTTCTAAACTCCAGTGAATACAGGCCCATGCGATCCAGTCTCTCCTCATATGTCAGTCCTGTCATCCCGGGAATCAGTCTGGTGAACCTTCGCTACACTCCCTCAATAGCAAGAATGTCCTTCCTCAGATTAGGAGACCAAAACTGAACACAATATTCCAGGTGAGGCCTCACTAAGGCTCTGTACAACTGCAGTAAGACCTCCCTGCTCCAATACTCAAATCCCCTAGCTATGAAGGCCAACATACCATTTGTCTTCTTCACCACCTGCTGTACCTGCATGCCAACTTTCAATGACTGATGTACCATGACACCCAGGTCTCATTGCAGCTCCCCTTTTCCTAATCTGCCACCATTCAGATAATATTCTGCCTTCGTGTTTTTTCAGCAAAGTGGATAGCCTCACATTTATCCACATTATACTGCAGCTGCCACGCGTTTGTCCACTCACCTAACCTGTCCAAGTCACCCTGCAGCCTTTTAGCATCCTCCTCACAGCTCACACCGTCACCCAGCTTAGTGTCATCTGCAAACTTGGAGATATTACACTCAATTCCCTCATCCAAATCATTAATGTATATTGTAAAGAGCTGGGGTCCCAGCACTGAGCCCTGCGGCACCCCACTAGTCACTGCCTGCCATTCTGAAAAGGACCCGTTTATCCCGACCCTATGCTTCCTGTCTGCCAACCAGTTCCCTATCCACGTCAGTACATTACCCCCAATACCATGTGCTTTAATTTTGCACAGCAATCTCTTGTGTGGGACTTTGTCAAAAGCCTTTTGAAAGTCCAAATCCAACACATACACTGGTTCTCCCTTGTCCACTCTACTAGTTACATCCTCAAAAAATGCTAGAAGATTTTCAAGCAGGATTTCCCTTTCATAAATCCATGCTGACTCGGACTGATCCCGTCAACTCTCCACTGCCCCCTGAAGCAAACCTTAAATTGGCTGCCGTGCTGCTGGGGACAATTTATCTGTGCTTTGAAAACTTTACAAAGGTCTCACCGGGCCTTTTTTGCTCCAGCATAAACATTCTGGTTTCCTTAGTCTCTCTTCAAACTCCAGAGTTTTACTGCCCTCCTCCAGATTCTCTTCAAGCCCATTGTAATATGTCTGGTTACCACCTCTTAGTGGAGAGCAGAAGCATGCATTAGAGGAAATTACAGGGTCGATGCTCCTTTCGGCATCTGGGTGTAAGAGATAAAGTCCTTATCATAGAAATAGGCAGAAGCTACTGATAATATTTTATCCAATGAAAAAATAGATTGGAAATCATAAGCAGCTCATGCCTGATATTGCAGTAAGGCTTTCCTCCTAGCCAAAGTACCATGGGTAGTGTAGTGGTTGTGTTACTGGACTGGTCATCCAGGGGCCTGGACTAATGATCCATAGAATATGAGTTCAAATCCCACTCTGGAAGTTTGAGAATTAGAATTCATTCTTAATAATCTGGAACTAAAAAGCTGGTATCAGTAAAAGTGACCATGAAACTGTCAGATTGTCATTAAAAACTCGACTGATCAATGTCATTTAAGGAAGAAAACCTGCCGTCCTTACCCAGTCGGGCCTATTTGTGTCTCCAATCCCACACCAATGTAGTTGACTCAAAACTGTTCTCTGAAGTGACCGAGAAATCCATTCATTTGTATCATACACTGTCTCAGGGCAACTAAGGATGGGCATTAAATGTTGGTCTTGTCAATGATGCTCAATACATTTTAAATACTGGTTCTGAAGAGGAAAGTCTACCTCCATATGTATTAAGGCAAATTAACACAGAACTATTCTGTGTTAATATTTGCCTGATACATTTATTATCTGGTGTAAGGGAAACCATTATTACCCAGTATAGGGGATTAGTCAGGAAATTGTGTTAGGGAAATTGATGAGATTGAAGGCCGATAAATCCCCATGGCCTGATAGTCTGCATCCCAGAGTACTTAAAGAAGTGGCCCTAGAAATAGTGGATGCATTGGTGGTCATTTTCCAACATTGGCCTTCATAGCCAGGGGATTTGATTATAGGAGCAGGGACATCTTACTGCAGTTGCACGGGGCCTTCGTGAGGCCACACCTTGAATATTGTGTACAGTTTTGGTCTCCTAAGCTGAGGAAGGACATTCTTGCTCTTGAGAGAGTGCAACGAAGGTTCACCAGACTGATTCCCGGGATGGCACGACTGACATATGAAGAAAGACTGGATCGACTAGTCTTATATTCACTGGAATTTAGAAGAATGAGAGGGGATCTCATATAAACATATAAAATTCTGACAGGATTGGACAGGTTAGATGCAGGAAGACTGTTCCCGATGTTGGGGAAGTCCAGAACCAGGGGTCACAGTCTAAAGGTGAGGGGTAAGCCATTTAGGATCGAGATGAGGAGAAACATCTTCACTCAGAGAATTGTGAAACTGTGGAATTCTCCACCACAGAAAGTTGTTGAGGCCAATTCGTTAGATATATTCAAAAGGGAGTTAGATGTGGCCCTTATGGCTAAAGGGATCAAGGGGTGTGGAGAGAAAGCAGGAATGGGGTACTAAAATTGCAAAAGTGATCAGCCATGATCATACTGAATGGTGGTGCAGGCTCGAAGGGCTGAATTGCCTACTCCTGCACCTATTTTCTATGTTTCTATGTTTCTAAACTGTTATTACTTGGTGTAAGACACACTGTTGTTATCTGGTGTATGGGGATACCTTTATTATCTGGTGTAGGGGCTGCCATTATGACTTGGTGTAGGAGATATCTTTATTACCTGGTATAAGGGAGACCTTTACTACCTGGTGTAATGTAATTCATAGATGTATAGAGCTGTTGCTCCCTTTATCTATTGGGGACTTGGCCTGGAGGGGATTGCACAGAGCAGTCCTGTATAATAAGTTTTTAATTTGGTTCACGGACTCCCAGACCGCCTGCATCTTCTGCAGCTTGGAGGAGCCCGTGTTCCATGTTTATATACAGTGTGTGAGGTTGTAGCCTCTCTTCCATTATTTAAAGGATTTGCTCCTCAATTTCTGGCTACACTTAAGTCCCACGCTCCTGGTCTTTGGGCACCCTGTGCGGAGGGGAGCGGGCGGGTCAGAAGTCCTCCTCGTGGGACTGCTCCTGGGCCTGGCCAAGGTGGCCATTAACAGGTCCAAGCACTGGGCAGTCGAGGGGGTCGTTCGGCCTGACTTCCTTCCCCTCTTCCACGGTTATGTTTGCGCCAGGGTGTCCCTGGAGATGGTGCATGCGGTGTCCACCAGTACGCTTGAGGCCTTCCGCAAGAGGTGGGCACCGGAGGGACTGGGGTGCATCATCACCTCCGGCAACTAAATTTTAATTTGATTTAAGTTTCCGTAACATTTTATTTTGAAACTTGTGGGTTCTAGTGCCCTTGCCAAAAGGTGGCAATTGTTTTAAAGTTAGAATTAAAATAGTTGTAGAGCTGTGGCATTGCGAGTGGCTTAGCCAGTCACGTGATGTTCACAAGACTCAATAAAACCCCAGCCAGTTGGGCCTAGGTCATCCACGATGAGGTATGAAGTAGTGAACCTAGCGGATGAACTGCTAACGTACAGTGTGATTGTTAAACCGTTGTTAAAAAACAACTCTTACTAAGATTTCTTAAGCAAAAAACCCATGAAGCATATACATTACACCTGGTATAAGGAATATCTTTATTACCCGGTATAGGGGATACCTTTATTACCTGCTCTAGGAAATACCTTTATTACCTGGTGTAGGGGATACCTTTATTACCTGGTGTTGGGGATACCTTTATTACCTGGTGTAGGGGATACCTTTATTACCTGGGGTAGAGGATGCCTATATTACCTGGTGTAGGAAATACCATTATTACCTGGTGTTGGGGATACCTTTATTACCTGGTGTAGGGGATACCTTTATTACCTGGGGTAGAGGATGCCTATATTACCTGGTGTAGGAAATACCATTATTACCTGGTGTTGGGGATACCTTTATTACCTGGTTTAGGGAATACCTGTATTACCTGGTGTAGGGGATACCTTTATTACCTGGTGTAGGGGATACCTTTATTACCTGGTGTAGGGGATACCTTTATTACCTGGTGTAGGGGATACCTTTATTACCTGGTGTAGAGAATACCTTTATTACCTGGTGTAGAGAATATCTTTATTACCTGGTATAAGGGATACCTTTATTGCCTGGTGTAGGGGATACCTTTATTACCTGGTGTAGGGGATACCTTTGTTACCTGGTTTAGGGAATACCTTTATTACCTGGTGTAGTGGATACCTTTATAACCTGGTGTCGGGGATACCTTTATTACCTGGTTTAGAGAATACCTTTATTACCTGGTGTAAGGGATACCTTTATTACCTGGTTTAGAGAATACCTTTATTACCTGGTGTAGGTGATACCTTTATTACCTGGTGTCTGGGATACCCTTATTACCTGGTGTCGGGGATACCTTTATTAGCTGGTATGGGGAATACCTTTATTACTTGGTGTAGTGGATACCTTTATTACCTGATGAAAGGGATATCTTTATTTCACAGTTCTCTCCTTTTCTTTTTTTCTATCTCTCTTTTTTGCAGGTTGACAGTACAACGCTCCAGCCTGTCTCGATAGCTCATTGTTTATACATTGTAGGTGCAGTTACATCGGCTGCTGCTCTTCTTACTGATAGAGCTAAATTTCATTTTGAAGACAGATTTTCGGAGCCACTGAATTTTGTATTGAGCTCCTGAGTTTGAAGAGAGACTGAGGAAGCTGGGAATGTTTACAGTTCAGTGGGAGAGCAGGAAATGTTCCGAGACCACTGCAAAGTTGTTACAATTCTGCGGTTGATTGTGGGTGTCGCTGCTAAGTACTGGATTCAAACCTAAGAACATAAGAAATAGGAGCAGGAGTAGGCCATACGGTCCCTTGAGCTTGCTCCGCCATTTAATACAATCATGGCTGATCTGATCATGCACTCGAGTCCACTTCCCTGCCCGCTCCCCACAATCCCTTATCCCCTTATCGGTTTAGAAACTGTCTGTCTCTGTCTTAAATTTATTCAATGTCTCAGCTTCCACAGTTCTCTGAGGCTGCGAATTCCACAGATTTACAACCCTCTGAGAGAAGAAATTTCTCCTCATCTCAGTTTTAAATGGGCGGCCCCTTATTTTAAGATTATGCCCCCTAGTTCTAATCTCCCCCATTAGTGGAAACATCCTCTCTGCATCCACCTTGTCAAGCCCCGTCATAATCTTATACGTTTCGATAAGATCACCTCTCATTCTTCTGAATTCCAATGAGTAGATGTCCAACCTACTGAAATTTTCCTCATAAGTCAACCCCCTCATCTCCGGAATCAACCTAGTGAACCTTCTCTGAACTGCCTCCAAAGCAAGTATAACCTTTAATAAATATGGAAACCAGAACTGCACGCAGTATTCCAGGTGTGGCCTCACCAATACCCTGTACAACTGTAGCAAGACTTCCCTGCTTTTTTACTCCATCCCCTTTGCAATAAAGGCCAAGATTCCATTGGCCTTCCTGATCACTTGCTGTACCTGCATACTATCCTTTTGTGTTTCATGCACAAGTGCCCCCAGGTCCCGCTGTACTGCAGCAGTTTGCAATTTTATCAGTATATCATTAGAGCCCATTGAGCATTCAAGGTTGGATTAATGAACGGCCCATCAAAACAAGAGTACTTGATGATTCATTTTTGGGATGTGAGCATCAGTGTCAAGGCCAGCATTTATTGCCCATCCCTAGTTGCCCTGCAAAGGTGGAGAGCCTTCTTCCTGGACCACTGCTCGCATGGTTGATACAACAGAGTGTTTTGCTAGGTCATCTCAGAGAGCAATTAAGAGTCACACATGTTGGTGTGGGACTGGAGTCACATATAGGCCAGACCAGGTAAGGATGGCAGGTTTCCTTCCCTAAAGACATTGCAACAATGGTCACTTTTACTGATCTTTGACCAGGAACTCCCAGGTGTCAGTGGGGATGTTGCACTTTATCAGGGAGGCTTTGAGGGTGTCCCTGTAACATTTACTCTGCCCACCTTTGGCTCATTTGCCGTGAAGGAGTTCCAAGTAGAGTGCTTGCTTTGGGAGTCTCGTGTCTGGCATGCTGACAATGTGACCTGCCAGCAGAGCTGATCAAGTGTGGTCAATGCTTCAATGCTGGGGATGTTGGCCTGGTCAAGGATGCTAATGTTGGTGCATCTGTCCTCCCAGGGGATTTGTAGGATCTTGCGGATCTTGCCAAAGACTGCCCTAAGTGGAGAAAGTGCATCCGGGAGGGCGCTGAGCACCTCGAGTCTCATCGCCGAGAGCATGCAGAAATCAAGTGCAGGCAGCGGAAAAAACGTGCGGCACTCCCCTTGCTCTTTCCCCATAGACCTGTAAATGTTTCCTTTTTAAGTATCTATTCAATTCCCTTTGAAAGTTACCATTGAATCTGCTTCCACTGCCCATTCCAGATCATAACAACTCGTTGCGTAAAAATGTTTTCCTCGTTTACTCCCTGGTTCTTTTGCCCGTTATCTTGTGACCTGTAGTTATCAATGCTCCTCCCAATAGAAATGGTTTCTCACTATCTACTCTATCAAAACCCTTCATGAATTTGATCACCTCTATTAAATTCCCCTGAACTTTCTCTGCTCTAAGGAGAACAATCCCAGATATGTGCAGTGGTTGCTGTTGAAATGTTGACTTTAAATAAATAAGCATGCAGGCCTAGTTAAAGGTCTCACTGTACCTAACGGAGCATAACATTTTAAACATTGCCGTTTGCAAATGGAAAGTGAATGCAGGCTGTGGGCACATCCGTTTGTGGAATTGTTAATATAGGAAATCTCTTCTGATTGGTGAATTTGAACTGTAGCCCTGGGGTAGGAAATATGGCAGCAAAATACTGCAGTAACCTTTAGATATTCAAATCACAATCAGAAAATCTAACTCACTAGCACTGAGCTCTGTCAGAGATCTTATCACCTCCTCTAACTGTAAGGTCACAGACATCGATACAGTTGTATGCTGGGGAAATTCCCACAGGTCATACAAAGACATTTTTCGCTGCTCCAATACCAGAACTAATACTTTGATCCGTTTCACTGGTCCCAGAGTTCACTAACAGAATACTCACCTCTCAGTCAGAAGTTCGTGGGTTCAAAATCTAGTTCGTCACTCCAGTGCAGTACAGAGGGAGTGCTGTACTGTTGGAGATACCATCTTTTGGATCAGACATTAAACCGAGGCCCAGTCTGCCCTCTTGAGTGGATGTAAAGGCTCCCACGGCAATACAAAAAGCAGGGGCGTTGTCCTCAGTTTCTTGGGCAACATTTATTCCTCTAACATCACTACAACAGATTATCTGGTCATTATCTCATTGCTGTTTGTGGGAGATGATGTGTGCATTTCCCTAAATTACAACAGTTACTACACTTCAATAGTACTTCATTAACTGTACACTTTGAGGCATCCTGAAGTCATGAAAGGTGCTATATAAATGTAAGTATTTCTTCTTCTTTTCCTTTACGTATGTAATAAGACCCCTATTTGTATAAATGTATGAGGCTCATTCAGGCCACCTGAAAAAACAGTTGCTTTGAAATCACCACGGGGCTGGAATAGAGTGGAACATTGAACAAAATACTGCAGATGATGGAAATGTTAAACATTTATAAATCACTGGTTAGGCCCCAACTGGAGTATTATGTCCAATTCTGGGCACCACACTTTCGTAGGCAGTCTCTCGGAATCGAGGAAGACTTGCTTCCACTCTTAGAATAAATCCTTAGGTGGCTGAACAGTCCAATACAGGAACCACAGTCTCTGTCACAGGTGGGACAGATAGTCATTGAGGGAAGGGGTGGGTGGGACTGGTTTGCCACACACTCTTTCCGCTGCCTGCGCTTGATTTCTGCATGCTCACGGCGATGAGACTCGAGGTACTTAGCGCCCTCCCGAATGCACTTCCTCCACTTAGGGCTATCTTTGACCAGGGACTCCCAGGTGTCGGTGGGGATTGTTAAGAACATAAGAATTAGGAACAGGAGTAGGCCATCTAGCCCCTCGAGCCTGCTCTGCCATTCAATAAGATCATGGCTGATCTGGCCGTGGACTCAGCTCCACTTACCCGCCCTCTTAAGTATGGAAGAACTCCACAAGACTGAGTACTGTGAGCTAAAACTGATGTGACCTTACTCTCTTTAATACAACTCCAGAGTGCCTAAGCAGCATAGCAGACAACCTTTTATACTCCCTGGCACGAGGTGTGCAGGTGACCCTTGGGCCTCCAACAGTTGCGCCTTCTGGTGGCAAGTCTTACACAGTTCCAATGTTTACATACAAAATAGTGATGTTGCACTTTTTCAGGGAGGCTTTGAGGGTGTCCCTGTAACATTTCCTCTGCCCACCTTTGGCTCGTTTGCTGTGAAGGAGTTCTGAGTAGAGCACTTGCTTTGGAAGTCGCGTGTCCGGCATGCGAACATTGTGGCCTGCCCAGCGGAGCTGATCAAGTGAGGTCAGTGCTTCGATGTTGGATAGAGGAACAGAGTTAACATTTCAGGTCAATGATCTTTTGTCAGGACAGGAAGTTGTGAGACTGAACGGATTCTAAGCAGGCACATGGTCCGGGGAAAGAGGGCGTTGTCTGATTGGTTGGAGACCAGTAGATGATTAAATTACAGAAGTGATGATAGTGCAAGGTGAAAGGAGGGGATAATAAGAGAAATTAAGGAAACAGAAAATGTGTCCAGACAATGTGTGAATGGTTACAGCAGAATAGCAGAGACGGAGGGAGGAATCATGGACAATCTGGCAAAGTGGAGAAGGCTCCTATGGCCCGGGAATGTGAGGGAAGAAAGGCAGATAGACCCCAGGGATGATTTCCACCTGGTGGGAGAGTTAAACTTCCCCCTTGCGTGTCTGCCGAAAGCTGGCCCTTGCAGCTTTCCACTGAACTAACCTGGCCGTCAATGACTGGTTGTGTCCCCATATTTACAACCCAAGGGGATGGCTGATAGCAGACAACCCCAGCAAGAGCTTGAGGCCAAGGTGGATGTGAGGGGTTTATCAATTACCAATAAGGCTAACACATTACTTGTTGTTTACAGTCTTTAGAAATACAAAATCAATCCCTAGCCTATTCGCATTTCAACCAAGTTTTGTCTCAGTGCCTTTAAAAAAACTGTTGTGTATACACTTTGCTTTAAATCTCCTCATTTAAATGTAACTTTTTCTAAATCCTTTGTGTGGAAATAAAATAGTCGCAAAGGTGTAACAGTGTGACACCTTGCCTCCAAAGGTTTCCTAACTGAGAATCACTGGCAGGAACTGAGAACAGCATTTGAAATTGTGAAGAGATAAATGGCACTGAACATTTGCCCCACCTTTATCCACCCTCTTCCTCTCCTGAAGCCTCTGCTTCATTCTGGAGTAGGATTCAATGAGCACCAACAGCCCTCCAGTACCCTTGTGCAAGTCGCCATTCTTCGTGAGGGAGCCTGCACAACAGAACCCAGGCTGGATGGTGACCAGGAGCAGGATCCCTGGATGGCTTTTTCCACACCCTAGCCCAGGGGTACTGAGGCCAAATATAGTCACCTGCCTGCTGGCCTGGCTGGGATCCAACAATTCAACACAATTCAGGATTAGAAGACTTGGGGGGAGGCACTGGGGGGATGCCTGACAGAAGCTCTCCCTGCTCCTCCGAGTCGAATGCAAAAGTTAAAGAAGAAATAAATAAAGAATTTGCATTTCTACAGTGTCTTTCATAACCTCAGGATGTCTCAAAGCCAACAAAGTATTTTCTGAGGTGTAGTCATTGTTGAAAGGGAAACGCAGCAGCCAATTTGTGCACAGCAAGGTCCTACAAAAAGCAATGTGATAATAATCAGATAATCTGTTTTAGTGATGTTGGTTGAGGGGTAAATATTGTCCCGGACATTGGGGAAAACTCTCTTGGTCTTTTACATCCAGCTGAGAGGGCAGATGGGACCTCGGTACTACCACTCATCATCATCATAGGCAGTTCCTCAGAATTGAGGGAGACTTGCTTCCACTCTAAAAATCAGGCCTTAGGTGGCTGAACAGTCCAATACGAGAATCACAGTCCCTGTCACAGATGGGACAGATAGTTGTTGAGGGAAGGGGTGGGTGGAACTGGTTTGCCGCACACTGTTTCCGCTGCCTGCGCTTGATTTCTGCATGCTCTCGGCGACGAGATTCGAGCTGCTCAGCGCCCTCCCGGATGCACTTCCTCCACTTAGGGCGGTCTTTGGCCAGGGACTCCCAGGTGTCAGTGGGGATGTTGCACTTTATCAGGGAGGCTTTGAGGGTGTCCCTGTAATGTTTCCTCTGCCCACCTTTGGCTCGCTTGCCGTGAAGGAGTTCCGAGTAGAGCGCTTGCTTTGGGAGCCTCGTGTCTGGCATGTGAACTATGTGGCCTGCCCAGTGGAGCTGATCAAGTGTGGTCAGTGCTTCTGTAGCTTCAGCAGCTAATGTAACGCCTCTGTTTAAAAAAGGGGGCAGACAAAAGGCAGGTAACTATAGGCCGGTTAGTTTAACATCTGTAGTGGGGAAAATGCTTGAAACTATCATTAAGGAAGAAATAGCGGGACATCTAGCTAGGAATAGTGCAATCAAGCAGACACAGCATGGATTCATGAACGGGAAATCATGTTTAACTAATTTACTAGAATTCTTTGAGGATATAACGAGCATGGTGGATAGAGGTGTACCGATGGATGTGTTGTATTTAGATTTCCAAAAGGCATTCGATAAGGTGCCACACAAAAGGTTACTGCAGAAGATAGAGGTACGCGGAGTCAGAGGAAATGTATTAGCATGGATAGAGAATTGGCTGGCGAACTGAAAGCAGAGAGTCGAGATAAATGGGTCCTTTTCGGGTTGGAAATCGGTGGTTAGTGATGTGCCACAGGGATCGGTGCTGGGACCACAACTGTTTACAATACACATCGATGACCTGGAAGAGGGGACAGAGTGTAGTGTAACAAAATTTGCAGATGACACTAAGATTAGTGGGAAAGCGGGTTGTGTAGAGGACACAGAGAGGCTGCAAAGAGATTTGGATAGGTTAAGCGAATGGGCTAAGGTTTGGCAGATGGAATACAATGTCGGAAAGTGTGAGGTCATCCACCTTGGGAAAAAAAACAGTAAAAGGGAATATTATTTGAATGGGGAGAAATTACAACATGCTGAGGTGCAGAGGGACCTGGGGGTCCTTGTGCATGAATCCCAAAAAGTTAGTTTGCAGGTGCAGCAGGTAATCAGGAAGGCGAATAGAATGTTGGCCTTTATTGCGAGAGGGATGGAGTACAAAAGCAGGGAGGTCCTGCTGCAACTGTATAGGGCATTGGTGAGGCCGCACCTGGAGTACTGCGTGCAGTTTTGGTCACCTTACTTAAGGAAGGATATACTAGCTTTGGAGGGGGTACAGAGACGATTCACTAGGCTGATTCCGGAGATGAGGGGGTTACCTTATGATAGATTGAGTAGACTGGGTCTTTACTCGTTGGAGTTCAGAAGGATGAGGAGTGATCTTATAGAAACATTTAAAATAATGAAAGGGATAGACAAGATAGAGGCAGAGAGGTTGTTTCCACTAGTCGGGGAGACTAGAACTAGGGGGTACAGCCTCAAAATATGGGGGAGCCAATTTAAAACCGAGTTGAGAAGGAATTTCTTCTCCCAGAGGGTTGTGAATCTGTGGAATTCTCTGCCCAAGGAAGCAGTTGAGGCGAGCTCATTGAATGTATTCAAATCACAGATAGATAGATTTTTAACCAATAAGGGAATTAAGGGTTACGGGGAGAGGGCGGGTAAGTGGAGCTGAGTCCACGGCCAGATCAGCCATGATCTTATTAAGTGGCGGAGCAGTCTCGAGGGGCTAGATGGCCTACTCCTGTTCCTAATTCTTATGTTCTTATGTTCAATGCTGGGGATGTTGTCCTGGACAAGGACGCTAATGTTGGTGCATCTGTCCTCCCAAGGGATTTGCAGGATCTTGCGGAGACATCGTTGGTGATATTTCTCCAGTGACTTGAGGTGTCTACTGTACATGGTCCACGTCTCTGAGCCATACAGGAGGGCGGGTATTACTACAGCCCTGTAGACCATGAGCTTGATGGTGTATTTGACCAGCTGACACCAGTGCAGCTTTAATTCAGCATTATGAATAGCATTAAAGATAAAGATAGTTCCCATCTTGGGGAAGAAAATTTCCCCAGAGAGTTTTACCTCATTCTCTGTCATGTGTTGGCGCTTCCAGTGACTCAATTATGTTTTTGTGCAGATTACATGAAGATGTGAGAAATATTTTTATGCCGTGAGTAATTAAGCATTACCTCTCTGCTTTTGGGTATTCCAAACTGCGACAATACAAGTTTATTTATGTCAGTTTTATCCAAACCTCTGCTAAAGGTGCTGACTCTTGCTTGGTTCGGTTCTGAGGGTCCTTACCCTCTGTTAATGTCACCCACTCATGGCCTAGAATGAGTGTTGGTAGATCAGTCTACTGAGGATTGGGAGAATCACAGTTGTGACCTGTAAAGTCCTTACTCAAAGACACAAAACTCACACGAGGCACATTCTATGGACAAAGTCACTCTATGACCTGAACCTTTATTCACAGGACCAAGAAGTGATGACCCTGCGTGGGACCTCACTTTATATACCTGGACCAGGTAAGGAGTGTCTCCCACAAGTTCACCCCCTGTGGTCAACGTGTGCATTGCTTAAGTATATACAGTATTGCAGTGGTGTTACATAGCGGTTACATACATGACATCGCCTCCCCCCCAAAGTTTTATTGGGATCATAGATTAAGTCTTTCAGGTGGTCTATGCTCCCTCGTGGAGCGCCGCAGTTGGGGCTCTGGTTGTTGAGCCTTGGCGTGAATATCTATCACCTGTGGTGATTCCGGCCTGTCTGGGCTGACCGCAGGGACTGTGCATGCTTCTGATTGTTCTTGTTACTCGTTCACTGGCGATGGTGTGAGCACCATCTCATGATCTTCCTCGGGTTCCTCAGTGTCTATGCTGAACCTTTTTTTAACTTGGTCCAGATGCTTACGGCATATCTGCCCATTGTTAAGTTTAACCACGATGACACTGTTCCCCTCTTTGTCTATTACAGTACCCTCAAGCCATTTGGGCCCCACGGCGTGATTGAGGACAAATACGAGGTCATTTATTTCTATACATCTCCCCCTTGAGTTTCAGTCATGGTACTCGTTTTGGGACTGACGCTTGACCTCAACTATGTCAGACAGGACTGGGTGAATGAGGGACAACCAAGTTTTGAGTGTTCGTTTCATAAGTAGCTCAGCGGGCGGGACCCCCGTGAGCGAGTGCGGTTGGGACCTATACGCCAGCAGGAGGCGCGATAGGCGGCATTGAAGGGAGGGTCCTTGAATCCTGAGCATGCCTTGTTTAATGATTTGGACCGCACGTTCCGCCTGGCAATTGGAGGCCAACTTGAACGGTGCTCTCCTGACATGGTTGATGCCATTGCCCGACATGAACTCCCGGAATTCGTAGCTCGTGAAACATGGGTCTTTATCAGTAACAAGGATATCCGGCAAGCTGTGGGTTGCAAAAACCGCAAGTAGACTCTCCACAGTGGTGGATGTCGTGCACGAATTCAAAATGATGCACTCAATCCATTTCGAGTACGCATCTACCACAATGAGAAACATTTTTCCCATGAACGGGCCCTAATAGTCTACATGAATATGTGACCATGGCCTGGTGGGCCAGGGCCATGGGCTGAGCGGGGCCTCCCTGGGGGCATTACCCAGCTGGGCACACATCGTGCACCTGCAACACAGTGTTCCAGGTCTGAATCAATTCCAGGCCACCAAACATGTGACAGGGCAATGGCCTTCATCAGAACGATGCCGGGATGCTCACTGTGGAGTTCCCTGATGAATGCCTCCCTGCCCCTCTGGAGCATGACTACCCAGCTGCCCCATAGTAGGCAGTCAGCTTGGATGGAGAGTTCATCCATCCGCCTGTGAAATGGTCTGACCTCCTCAGGGCATGCTCCGTGTGCGGGAGCCCAATCCCCAGTCAGGACATATTTCTTAATCAGAGATTGGAGGGAATCTCTGTTTGTCCAGATTTTGATCTTGCGGGCTGTGATGGGGGAGCCTGCCAGTCAAAGGCATCAACGGCCATGACCATCTCAGCGCTTTGTTCTGCTGCCCCCTCGGTGGTGGCCAGTGGAAGCCTGCTGAGCGCGTCACCGCAATTTTCGGTGCCAGGCCGGTGCCGGATGGAATAGTCATAAGCAGCCAGCGTGAGAGCCCATCGTTGTATGCAGGCTGACGCATTGGCATTGACAGCCTTGCTGTCTGACAACAGGGATGTTAACGGCTTGTGGTCCGTCTCAAATTCGAACCTCCTACCAAAAAGGTACCGATGCATTTTTTTTACACCATAGACACATGCAAGTGCTTCCTTCTCAACCATCCCATATCCCTGTTCTACCTGAGAGAGCGACCTGGAAGCATAAGCCACCGGTTGCAGTTGGCCCTCAGTATTACTCTGCTGCAACATGCACCCGACCCCATAGGACGATGCATCACATGTCAGAACCAATTTCTTTCAGGGGTAGAACAGGGTCAATAACTTATTTGAACAAAGTAGGCTCCGTGCCCGATTGAAAGCCCGTTCTTGACAGTCCCCCCAAAACCAATCACAACCCTTACACAGGAGCATGTGAAGCAGCTCCAACAATGTGCTTAAGTTCGGCAGAAAGTTCCCGAAATAGTTCAAGAGTCCCATAAATGAATGCAACTCCAATGTGTTGCCACGCCTGGACGCTCGTCGAATCGCCTCTGTTTTGGATTCGATGGGCCGAATCCCATCTGCAGCAACCCTTCTGCCCAGGAACTCAACCTCAGGAGCCAAAAACGCACATTTGGACTTCTGAGTCGCAGGCCTACCCGGTCCAGTTGGCGTAGCACCTCCTCCAGGTTGTGGAGATGTTCTTTGGTGTTACGACCCGTGATGAGGATGTTGTCCTGAAATATGATTGTTCCAGGAATGGATTTGAGCAGGCTTTCCATGTTTCTTTGAAGAATCGCGGCCGATGATCGAATGCCAAATGGGCACCTGTTGTAAACGAACAGTCCCTTGTGCGTAGTGATGGTGGTCAGTAGTTTAGATTCGTCGGCCATATAGGCTGAAGTGAGATCCAACTTGGTAAACAGCTTGCCGCCTGCCAGCGTGGCGAAAAGATCCTCACTCTTGGGAACGGGTATTGGTCTTGTAGGGATACCGGATTGATAGTGGCCTTGTAGTCGCCACAGATCCTGACAGAACCATCCGCTTTTAGGATGGGAACGATGGGGCTTGCCCAGTCGCTGAATTCAACGAGCGAGATTATGCCCTCTCTCAGCAAACGGACCAATTCGCTCTCAATTTTCTCCCGTATCACATACGGCACTGCTCTGGCTTTGTGGTGCACTGGTCTGGCGTCCGGGGTGATGCGTATCACGACTTTGGTACCTTTGAACGTCCTGACGCCAGGTTGGAATAGTGACTCAAATTGTTGTAAGACTTGTGAGCATGAGCTTCGCTCCACGGATGACATTGCGTGCACATCCCCCCATTTCCAGTTCATCTCAGCTAACCAGCTCCTTCCCAACAGTGCGGGACCATCGCCCGGGACAATCCAGAGTGGCAGCCGTTTCATTGATCCATTGTGTGTGACCACCAACATTGCACTGCCTAGTACTGGAATGATTTATTTGGTATACATACATAGTTGTGTCTCAATGTGTTCTAGTTTGGATCTACTGGCTTTGTGTGGCCATAGCTTTTTGAATTGTTGAACGCTCATGAGTGACTGGCTGGTCCCCGTGTCCAGCTCCATGCATACAGGGATGCCGTTTAATAAAACCTTCATCATCATTGGTGGCATTTTGGTATATGAGCCGTGAATGTTTGCCACATGAACCCGCTGAACTTCAGCGTCCATTGATTTGCCCCAAGGGTCATCCTGCATCATAGATGCCTCTTCTGGTCCATCCGCCTCGTAAATTAGCCTGGTTACAGGCTTCCTGAACATTCGAGTTAAATGGCCACTGAGTTTGCAATTTCTGCAGACAAATTGTTGAAACCTACAAGTCCTGGCAGAGTGTTTGCCCCCACACCTCTAGCATGAGCTGAGATTCCCATTGTCGTGAACAAAGGAGCTATGATCTGGCATTCCTCGCTGATTGTCTCTTTGACTGTCCTTGAGTACCCTGTTAGTGGGTGTCAATGGCCCCATCCCGGACCGCATTGGACACTGTGATGGCGTAAATGTCCGTTCAGCCTGCCATTGCTTCTGTTGAAAACCTGCTCTAGGGTCTATTGCTGCCTGGGGTGTGTCGAACTGCCCTTGCCTGCCTGCGGGGCTCTGGGTCGCATTTATGATATTGACTCCCTGATCCCCCACTGCGTTGGAGGCAGAATTGCGCGCGTATATTATTTTGGTATCCTCCTCCCCTGCCATGAAAGTCTGAGCCATCAACGCTGCCGCTTCCAAAGTCAAGTCCTTGGTCTCAATTAACTTTCGGAAAATCCCCGCATGACCAATGCCCTCAATAAAGAAATCCCTTAACATCTCCCCCCCGCAGGCATCTGTGAACTCACAGAGGCTGGCCAAACGCAGGAGGTCCGCAACGAAGTCCGGTATGCTCTGTCCTTCACGATGTCGGTGGGTATAGAATCTGTGTCGAGCCATGTGTAAGCTGCTCGCCGGTTTGAGGTGCTCACCAATTAGTTTGCTGAGCTCTTCAAAGGTTTTGTCCACCGGCTTTTCAGGTGCTAGTAGGTCCTTCATGAGCGCGTAAGTCTTAGGTCTGCAGCTGGTCAGCAGATGGGCCCTTTGCTTGTCGGCCGCTGCATCTCCCAGATATTCTTTCATGACAAAACTTTGCTGGAGCCTCTCAATGAAATCGTCCCAGTCCTCATCAACACAGTACCATTCATCTGTGCTACCGGTGGCCATTCTCATGGGTCGTTGATTCCCGTTTCTCGTCGCCAATGTAAAGTCCTTTCTCAAAGGCACAAAACCCACACAAGGCACATTCTATGGACAAGGTCACTCTATGACCTGAACCTTTATTCACAGGACCAAGAAGTGATGACCCTGCGTGGGACCTCCCTTTATATACCTGGATGACCAGGTAAGGAGTGTCGCCCACAAGTTCACCCCCTGTGGTCAAGATGTACATTGCTTAAGTATATACAGTATTGCAGTTGTGTTACATAGAGGTTACATACATGACATGATCGACTCTCTCCTCATCCAGTCTGCACATAGGTGCTTTCCCATAGCGTTTCACTGGGAGCAGTTTGACTGATGGGTTTTCTTTCTTTTCCTAGCCCAGGGGCACTGCCACAAGTTGTAATGCCTCAACTATTTCAGTGACTGAGATCATCTAAATCAAAAGGTAGAAGGCCCTTCATCCAATCTGATCTCAACCTTCCAGAATACCAATCCATTGCTGCATCTACATGTCCCTTAAATGATTCCAGTGTCCATGACTTAGCCACCCTCCCTGGCTGCTCATTCCAGCTGTCGATTACTCTCTGAGTAAAGAAATACTTCCTAACATCTACTGTGAATCTGCACTTCACAGCCCTAAACCTGTGCCCACCTGTCCTGCTGCAGTAATGTATCTGAAAATATTACTTTGGTTTCTTTTAATTGTGTTATGAAGATGTATCACTATTCCTCTCAGATATTTATTTTAAAGTGGAAGATCCCTTGTTTAGCAAGTCATTGCTCATCACTGTTCCCTATGATCAGAAAGCAGTTGTATGTGTACTGCCTCTTATGCCTGGTTGTTGTGAGGTCTAGAAATGTATGTATAAGTCCAGGTGTGGTCTGGCCAGGGAACTGTACAGCTCCAGCATGTCTGCTGGGGTTTGACTGATTCAACTGATTCGGCAATATAGTTCAACACCATTTAAACAGGGTAACCAATAAGTCAATTAATATCCTCTACGATTACACAGGCAGTCCCTCAAAATCGAGGAAGACTTGCTTCCACCATAAAAGTTCTTAGTGTTCTTAGGTGGCTGTACAGTCCAATACGGGAATTACAGTCTCTGGCACAGGTGGGACAGGCCATACAGGAGGACATACAGTACAGAAACAGGCCATTCTGCCCAACCGGTCCATGCCAGTGTTTATGCTCCACTCGAGCCTCCTCCCAACCTTCCTCATCAAACTCTATCGCCCTCTATTCCCTTCTCCCTCTTATACTTATTTAACCGCCCCTTAAATGCATCTATACTATTTGCCTCAACTATTGCCTGTGGTAGCGAGTTCCACATTCTCACCACTTTCTGGGCAAAGAAGTTCCTTCTAAATTCTCTATTGGATTTCTTGGTGACTATCTTCTATTGATGGCCTCTAGTTATGCTCTTCCCCACAAGTGTAAACACTCCCTCTGCGTCTACTCTATCAAAACCTTTCAAAATTTTAAAGACCACTATTAGGTCACCTCTTAGCCTTTGCGTTTCAAGAGTAAAGAGACCCAGCCTGTTTATCCTTTCCTGATATGTATACTCTCGCATTTCTGGCATCATCATTGTAAATCTACTCTGCACCCTCTCCAGTACCTCTATATCCTTTTTATTATATGGCGACCAGAATTCTATACAGTACTCCAAGTGTGGTCTAACCAAGATTGATATAAATTTAGCATAACTTCTCTACTTTTCAATTCCATCCCGCTGGAAATAAACCCTAGTATTTGGTTTTCATTTTTTATTAACCTATGTTGCTATTTTTAGTGATTTGTGTATTTGTACGCTGAGATCCCTTTGCTCTTTTACCCCTATTAGTTTTCCAAGTAATATGTGACCTCCTTATTTTTCTTACCAAGATGTAATACCTCACATTTATCTGTGTTGAAATTCATTTGCCAATTATATGTCCATTCTGCACATTTATTAATGTTGTTCTGTAATGTGTTGCAGTCCTCCTCAGTATTGACTATCCCCCCAAAAAATAATTTGGTTTATCCTCAAATTTAGAAATTGTGTATTTGTTTCCAAAGTCTAAATGGTTAATATAAATTGTGAACAACAGTGACCCCAGCACTGATCCTTGTGGGACACCACTACCCACCTTCTGCCCCTGTGAATAGCTACCCTTTACTCCCACTCTCTGCTTTCTGTCTTGAAGCCAGCTAGCTCTCCATTCTGTTACTTGTCCCCTGACTTTGCATTCTCTGACCTGTTCATCAGTCTATTATTGGGTACCTTATCGAAGGCCTTTTGTAAATCTAAATGAATTACATCTACTGCATTATCCTTGTCTACTCTCTCTGTTACCGCTTCAAAAAATTCAGTGAGGTTGGTCAAGCAAGACTTTCCCTTTTGACTATTATTGTATTTTTGGCTTCTGGATCTTCTTCCATTTTCTCCTTTAGTAGGGATTCCATTATTTTTCCTAACACCAATGTTAAGCTGACTGGTCTATGATTCCCTGGGCGTGTTCTATCTCCCTTCTTAAATATAGGTATCATGTGTATCTATCCACCAGTCCTCTGGCACGGCACCTTTTTCTAATGAATTATTAAATATGTGTAATAGAGCCTCTGCTATCTCATCCCTAGATTCTTTTAAAATGCACAGATGTAATCCATCCAGACCAAGAGTTTTATCCTCTTTGAGTTTGATTAGTTTGTTTAATATTTCTCTTCTTTTTATTATAAATGCAGTTATATCATTTCTAATCTTATCTATCAATATCATATCCACTTCATCTGCTTTCTTGGTAAATACTGAAGCAAAGTAATTATTTAATATTCCTGCCATTTTGTTGCCTGTGATTTTATCCTGACCATCCCTTAGTGTTCCTATTCCCATCCTGACTTTCCTTTTTAAATTTATGTGCCTGTAGAATATTTTACTATTTTGTCTTTATGTTCCTTGATAATTTAATTTCATAGTTCCTCTTTGCCTTTCCAATTGTTTTTTTGACTTCTCTCCTAATCTCTTCATATTTTCCCTTATCATGCTCTTCCCTGCTGTCCATGTACTTAGTGTATGGCCTTTCCCTTACCCTTAATTGTTTCCTTATCTCTTTATTCATCCATGGTATCGCCATACTGTTGAGCTTGTTCTTATTTTTTAACGCAATATATTTTTCCTGGATTTTATTGAACACCGTTTTAAATGTCTGCCAATATTGTTGTCCATTTTATTTTCCTAAGTCCTATTCTCAGCCCTTCAAAATCAGCATGTCTCCAATCTGTTACCCTAACCTTTGCCATACTTGTGTCCTTCTCAATTATTATCTTAAAGCGTGTTATATTATGATCACTATTGCCTAGATGTTCCCCTAATTTTACTTCCTTTACCTGCTCTGGTTCATTACCATTACTAGATCCAGTAATGAATCCTCCCTTGTCGGGCTTCTTACATATTGGGTTAGAAAGGGGTCCTGTACACATTGTAGGAACTTAATTCCCTCATCCCTTTTACCTATCTCTTCTGGCCAATTAATTTTGGGGTAGTTAAATCCCCCATGACTATTATTCTATTTTTTACTCATTTCCGAATGGCCTACTCCTGCACCTACTTTCTATGTTTCTATATTTCTATGTTTCCCTAATTTGTTTGCATATTTCTTCCTCCACCTTCCTTCCACTGTTAGGTGGTCTGTAAACTAGCCTTATTAGTGTAATAGATCCTTCATTATCTTTTATCTCTATCTACATGGATACTATTTCTATCTTACTGATAGCTGCATCACTTTTTACTACTGCCATTATGTTATCTCAACTAAGTACAACTACTTCACCTCCCCTTTATCCCGTTCTTTCTTTTCTAAATATGTTGTACCCTGCAATGTTTAATTCCCAGGCCTATTTTTTCTGTGGCTATGTCTCAGTAATCCCTGGTATATCTGGTTCCTCGCTATTTATTATTGCCTCCAGTTCACTTACTTGTTACAGATACTGTGTGCATTGCTGTACAGACAGTTTAACGCATTTTTAATAAAAGTTTGTATTAGTTTCATAGCTGCAAAGTATTAACCCAGCCACAAAGTACAGTTACAAGCCAGGAATCAAATCTTGGAACTTCTTGATCTGTATGTCTTGGCCACTTTGTGAAGCCAGCAATACAGCTTTTACATGACATGTCATCACATGATGCATGAAGGCTTCTCCATATTTGAAGTTCATGCGAAGAGGGGAATCTCATCCAGCAGGGTCTGGAAACATTAAGAAGTATTTAGTGACAGTCCTTGTGCATGAATCCCAAAAAGTTAGTTTGCAGGTGCAGCAGGTAATCAGAAAGGCGAATGGAATGTTGGCCTTCATTGCGAGAGGGACAGATAGATAGATTTTTAACCAATAAGGGAATTAAGGGTTACGGGGAGCAGGCGGGTAAGTGGAGCTGAGTCCACGGCCAGATCAGCCATGATCTTGTTGAATGGCGGAGCAGGCTCGAGGGGCTAGATGGCCTACTCCTGTTCCTAATTCTTATGTTCTTATGTTCTTATGTTCTTATGTTCTTATGTTCTAATGCCTTGTGGATCGTGGATATCACATAATTCTGCACAATCCACTCAGCAATTGTTCATGTTCAAACTACAATATCAGTTTGCTTTTTGAATTTTGCAGGAATGAATTGGAAACATTTAAGGTTGCTTGTTGTAGATTTAGTCTTTGTCATGTGGTGCTTTTAAGTGAAGAGCAGTTTTATCCGAGCAGTTCCGCTTAATGACTCTTTACATGAAGTTGATCAAATTTACTCTTTTTTGCCCATTAGTAACGCCTGAACACAGTCATTGAGTAACAATGAGTTCAGTTTCATCTACTGTCCCTTAAATGTACAAACGCCAAGGGCAGTTTTACCCTGATAATGTTATAGACAGTCCCTGGAATTGAGGAATACTTGCTTCCACTGTTACCTTGAGTTCTTAGGTGGCTGTACAGTCCAATACGAGAGCCACAGTCTCTGTCACAGGCGGGACAGATAGTCGTTGAGGGAAGGGGTGGGTGGGACTGGTTTGCCGCACGCTCTTTCCGCAGCCTGTGCATGCTCTCGGCGACGAGAATTGGGGTGCTCAGCGCCCTCCCGGATGCACTTCCTCCACTTAGGGCGGTCTTTGGCCAGGGACTCCCAGGTGTCAGTGGGGATGTTGCACTTTATCAGGGAGGCTTTGAGGGTGTCCTTTTCTTCACAGTGGCTCCACATCACTCTCACTGCCGGCTACATCTTAAAATACAAAGGAGTCAAACTCCACATTTCTGATCGCATCGAGGGGTTGAATGTTTGTGGATTTGTAAAACTACTGTCAGAGGCAGTAATGCTTTAGTTACCTCGAGACTCAATTATTCCAATGCTCTCCTAGTCGTCCTCACACCTTGCATGCTCTGTAAACTTCAGCTCATTCAAATCTCTGCTTCCTGTATCATAACTGACCTCAAGCCCCAGTCACCCATCACCCATGTACTCGCTGACCTACATTGGCTCCCAGTCCAGAACACCTCAAATTTAAAATTCTCATCCTCATTTTCAAATCCTTCTATGGTCTCACCCCGCCCTATCTCTGTAACTTCCTACAGTCCTACAACACTCTGAGATCTTTGCATTACTCCAATTCTGGCCTCTTGCACAGCCCCAACTTTAATTGCTCCACCATTGGCAACCATGACTTATAATGTTGCCAAAGAAGTGTAGTAAGCCTGATGATTGGGAGGATTTTAGAATTCAGCAAATGCAGGGCCAGGAAATTAATAAGAGACAGAAAATAGAATTTGAGAGTAAACTAGCAAGATACATAAAACAGATTGTAAAAGCTTCTATACGTATGTAAAAAGAAAGAGATTAGCGAAAGTAAACAAGGGTCCCTTACAGGCAGAGACAGGAGAAATTATAATGTGGAATAAGAAAACGGCAGAAACATTAATCTCATGGTAGAAGGCACAAAAATCATTCCAGAAATAGTGGGGAACTGAGGATCTAGTGGGAATGAGGAACTTAAATAAATTAGTGCTAGTAAATTAATAGCACTGGAGAAATTAATGGGATGAAAAGCAGACTCTGGACCTGATGGCCTATATCCTAGGATATTAAAAGAAGTGGCTACAGAAATAGTGGATACATTGTTTTTGGTCTTCCAGGATTGCCGAGATACGAGAATGGTCCCCGTGGATTGGCAGGTAGCAAATGTAATCCCACTATTCTTATGTCCCAGGCGGAGTGTTTGCTAGTGCTGTTGGGGAGGGGTTAAACTAATACAGCAGGGGGATGGGAACCTATGCAGGGAGGCAGAGGGAAGTAAAAAGGAGGCAGAAGCAAAAGGTAGGAAGGAGAAAAGCAAGAGTGGAGGGCAGAGAAATCAAGGGTAAAAATCAAAAAGGGCCACATTACAACATAATTCTAAAAAGACAAAGAGTGTTAAAAAAACAAGCCTGAAGGCTCTGAGTCTTAATGCGAGGAGCATTCGTAATAAGGTGGATGAATTAACTGCGCAGATAGCTGTTAACGGATATGATGTAATTGGGATTACGGAGACATGGCTCCAGGGTAACCAAGGCTGGGAACTGAACATCCAGGGGTATTCAATATTCAGGAAGGATAGACAGCAAGAAAAAGGAGGTGGGGTAGAGTTAATGGTTAAAGAGGAGGTTAACGCAATAGTAAGGAAGACCATTAGCGTGGATGATGTGGAATTTATATGGGTAGAGCTGCGAAATGCCAAAGGGCAGAAAACGCTAGTGGGAGTTGTGTACAGACCACCAAACAATCATAGTGAGGTTGGGGATGGCATCAAACAGGAAATTAGGGATTGCGTGCAACAAAGGTACAGCAGTCATCATGGGTGACTTTAATCTACATATAGATTGGGCTAAACAAACTGGTAGCAATACGGTAGAGGAGGATTTCCTGGAGTGTATAAGGGATGGTTTTCTAGACCAATATGTCGAGGAACCAACTAGAGAGCTAGCCATCCTAGACTGGGTGTTGTGTAATGAGGGAGGGTTAATTAGCAATCTAATGTGCAAGGCCCCTTGTGGAAGAGTGACCATAATATGGTAGAATTCTTCATTAACATGGAGAGTGACACAGTTAATTCAGAGACTAGAGTCCTGAACTTAAAGAAAGGTAACTTTGACGATATGAGATGTGAATTAGCTAGGATAGACTGGCAAATGATACTTAAAGGGTTGACAGTGGATAGGCAATGGCAGACATTAAAGATCACATGGATGAACTTCAACAAGTGTACATCCCTGTCCGGCATAAAAATAAAACGGGGAAGGTGGCTCAACCATGGCTTACAAGGGAAATTAGGGATAGTGTTAAATTCAAGGAAGAGGCATATAAATTGGCTAAAAAAAGCAGCAAACCTGAGAACTGGGAGAAATTTAGAATTCAGCAGAGGAGGACAAAGGATTTAATTAGGAGGGGGAGAATAGAGTATGAGAGGAAGCTTGCAGGGAACATAAAAATTGACTGCAAAAGCTTCTACAGATACGTGAAGAGAAAAAGATTAGTGAAGACAAATGTAGGCCCCTTACAGTCAGAATCAGGTGAATTTATAATAGGGAACAAAGAAATGGCAGACCAATTGAACAAATACTTTGGTTCTGTCTTCACTAAGAAAGACACAAATAACCTTCCGGAAATACTAGGGGACCGAGGGTCTAGCGAGAAGGAGAAATGAAAGGAAATCCTTATTAGTCAGGAAATTGCGTTAGGAAAATTGATGATGGGATTGAAGGCCGATAAATCCCCAGGGTCTGATAGTCTGCATCCCAGAGTACTTAAGGAAGTGGCCCTAGAAATAGTGGATGCATTGGTGGTCATTTTCCAACATTGTATAGACTCTGAATCAGTTCCTTTGTACTGGAGTGTAGCTAATGCAACCCCATTTTTTTTAAAAGGGAGAGAGAAAACAGGGAATTATAGACTGGTTAGCCTGACATCGGTGGTGGGGAAAATGTTGGAATCAATTATTAAAGATGTAATAGCATTTGGAAAGCAGTGACAGAATCAGTCCAAGTCAGCATGGATTTATGAAAGGGAAATCATGCTTGACAAATCTTCTAGAATTTTTTGAGGATGTAACTAGTAGAGTGGGCAAGGGGGAGCCAGTGGATGTGGTGTATTTAGACTTTCAAAAGGCTTTTGACAAGGTCCCACACAAGAGATTAGTGTGCAAATTTAAAGCACATGTTATTGTGAGTAATGTACTGACGTGGATAAAGAACTGGTTGGCAGACAGGAAGCAAAGAGTAGAAATAAACGGGTCCTTTTCAGAATGGCAGGCAGTGACTAGTGGCGTACCACAAGGTTCAGTGCTGGGACCCCAGCTATTTACAACATACATTAATGATTTAGACAAAGGACTTGAATGTAATATCTCCAAGTTTGCAGGTGACACTAAGCTAGGTGGCAGTATGAGCTGTGAGGAGGATGCTAAGCGGCTGCAGGGTGACTTGGACAGGTTAGGTGAGTGGGCAAATACATGGCAGGTGCTGTATAATGTAGATAAATGTGAGAATATCCACTTTGGTGGTAAAAACAGGAAGGCAGATTATTATCTGAATGGTGACAGATTAGTAAAAGGGGAGGTGCAACGAGACCTGGGTGTCATGGTACATCAGTCATTGAAAGTTGGCATACAGGTACAGCAGACGGTGAAGAAGGCAAATGGCATGTTGGCCTTCATTGCGAGAGGATTTGAGTATAGGAGCAGGGAGATCTTATTACAATTGTACAGGGCCTTGATGAGGCCACACATTGAATATTGTGTACAGTTTTGGTCTCCTAATCTGATGAAGGACATTCTTGCTATTGAGGGAGTGCAGCGAAGGTTCACCAGACTGATTCCCAGGATGACAGGACTGACATATGAAGAAAGACTGGATCGACTCGGCTTATATTCATGGAATTTAAGAAGAATGAGAGTGGATCTCATAGTAACATAAAATTCTGACGGGATTGGACAGGTTAGATGCAGGAAGAATGTTCCCAATGTTGGGGAAGTCCAGAACCAGGGGTCACAGTCTAAGGAGAAGGGGAAAACCATTTAGGACCGAGATGAGGAGAAACTTCTTCACTCAGAGAATTGTGAACCTGTGCAATTCTCTACCGCAGAAAGTTGTTGAGTCTAGTTCGTTAGATGTATTCAAAAGGGAGTTAGATGTGGCCCTTACGGCTAAAGGGATCAAGGGGTATGGAGAGAAGGCACGGGTGGGGTACTGAAGTTGCATGAACAGCCATGATCATATTGAATGGCGGTGCAGGCTCGGAGGGCCGAATGGCCTACTCCTGCACCTAATTTCTATGTTTCTATTTCTATGTAAGTTGTTGTTTTTGAATGCAGGCCTCCATGTGCCGGGATTGTAATGAGACCAGTGACCATCAGAGGCACATTGCGAAGCAAATGGAGGCAGACCTATATTCACGGGCTTTGGATCTTCAGTCCTCCTGTGCAAAGGACAATATCGAAATGGCACAACTTGTTGCTGTTGCAGTTACTGGTGATGGAACACCAGCAGCCGCTCTGATTCTGATTCATTGTGTGAGACTGTAAAGGTGTGTTGGATTGATTATTTTGGACTTTGCTCTTTTATGTCCTTCCCAGTCGTATGATCTCATCGAGTAGATCGAGTGGCTGTCCTTCCTTTTTTCTGCAGCTGTTGCATCTGTTAATATGTCACACAAAAATAAAGAATTCAAGGAAAATGAAATTCTCCGCTTTTACTAAATGCTGTGGACTTGAAATTGCCCTTCGCCCCGATTGGTGGCAGTAACCTTCCTGGGCCGGGCGTTCCTGCACCTGGCCGGGAAGTTCCCCCCCCCCGTTGTGGAATCGGGCCATGCCACCCTCAAAGGAGGCGGAGTGCTGTCTCCGGCGCTGTCTCCGGTGCTCCGCTTCCTTTGAAGGGCGCTCCCGGGGCAGTAGCGCTACGTGGATGCTCTGCGTAACGCTGATGCGCTACAATGCCCCTCCCCTTCTATTAAAGGGGAGGGCCGCTGCGCACTCTGCAGGCACTTTGGTGGCTGCCACTGGGGCACCAGGCACACAATCGACCGGCTCAGCAGCCCGGCACCAGAGCCGGCGCAAGGGTAATTGGCGTCCTAGGCAAACTGTTCACCTGGGCCCCGCCAATCCCCTCCCCCTTCACCAATTCCAATATAAAGGGAAAAAACATCGCAAGATGTCTTACATGTACTGGTTTATTTTACACACTACATAAACAAAATAATGATAAACGTTACACAATTTATTAAATGTTTCCCATTTTGCAATAACCCTAGAACATAAATTACAGTACATCAAGTCTAATATAATTGATCATATAAGACATGCAAATAAAAGTAAATCCTCGTAAAGCCAGTAAAACAGCAGAACAAATATTAACAATTCAAGCTAATTTCTGTTAAAACGACACACCTCTACCGTTAATAGTTTCGGAGTTATTGATGTGTGAAGAGTAAGGCGGATGGGCTGGGCCGCTCAAAATTAAATTTTTCTCACAATTGTGTCAAAAATTAGAACTTTACTTTTCGTGTTTTTAGTTTTGCAAATTTAGAAACAAGTTCTTTAAGCTGAAGTTTTTCTGCAATTTCCTGTTCCATTGACACAGTAGCCAGCCAGTCCAACAAGCCTCTCTTGCAGCATTGAAGAACCAAGGTATGTTTTGATCAATTTCAGCTTTGAAAAGCTACTCTGCCCGGCAACAGAAACTGGAAGAGTCAAAAAAATGCAGAGAGCAATGAAAATGTTGGGAACACAGTCTGTTAGTTTATATTTTCACAAACCAATTCCAATACATCTTGAGGTGTAAGACGCTTTGGTAATCGCGTGCAATAGCCTGCAATTCACTGCACAAATCTCCAGTGTCAATATCTTGGGAATTTCCATGTTGCAAAGCTGACTCTCGTTTCACGCAATGTTCCATTTTCTGTTTTGATGAGTTATTTTATAAACTATGGATATCGTAGAGGAAACCAAACTTAAGTTTATGTATCTGCTCAAATCGTTCTTCAGCTGACTGTATTGCAGTATCAAGGGCAGCAAAATAGAAGCTTATTTTGAACTTTTGTTTTGGGTCATGAACTGGCTTGTCTTCTGCTTCATATATAAACCTTTCTCTTTCTTCCAATGCATACTGGTTCTGGTTCAAAGTCTGTTGGCATCTCAAACTCTTCAGCAAGTTCATGAGCATCAACCAGCATCTCTTCAAACCTTTTGTCACTCCTGCAGTCCACAAAAAAATTCTTGGTGTACTCCAGTTGTTGGGTAGCAGAATGTACGTCAAAATCCTTCGCTTGAAGTTGTTTACTAGTCAGGTTGATCTCAAAAAGAATATTACACCACAAAATAAGTGAAACAACAAATTTGAATTTGCAAAGGTTATTTGCAAGAGCTTTTGCATCATTACGTGCAGTATTACCAGATGAACCTGTGAAGGTAGTGTTATCTGAAATTTCAATGAATGCATCATAGATATTGCCAAGCTCATAGCAAAGAAGTTTCAAAGCATCAATTCGACTCTCCCATCTTGTTTCACTCAACGGTTTTACAGTTAGAGTAGGCACATGTTACCGAAGAACTTCCCAACGGCTTGTTGAACCTGAGAAATATATATGAGAGATGCTGAATTCATTGCATGAGGAATATCAGGAATATCTTCCAACCCTAACTCTCTACACATTATATAGAAAAACACAATATTTATTACTGAAATAAATTGAGTGTTGCTTACCTTATGTCTTCCAGTCCTGAAGTCTAACGACGTAAATTCACATATTCTGCTAACTTGTCGGTATGGAGTCAATCCCAAAGCTGACGTGACTTGCTGGCAACAGACCTGTTATATCTGACCTGTCACCTGACCCATGACACTATGTTGTGGTGTCGGCGCTGACGACTTTGACACCTCTCTGTGTATGGTGCAGCAGCAGGTTGACTCCGATCACGTTGTCAGGTGGTATTCGGCAATGCCGCATCGGTAACATTGATGACCTGAGTCACCGAACAATTGTCATAACCTAATATCAAAGGGCCTGCCGTGGTGGTGCCATTGATCCCTCCTGACCGTTGAGAGGGGTAAGGGGTGGAAACTTTGATCACAAAAACCCAGGTTACCCAGCCGCCAATCCCGAGAATACTTAACGTGACCTAGTCTGTAGGTCGCAGGTATAAACACCCTCCCGCAGCCAGCAAAGAATGACTAAAAAAATGATTAAGTAAGAGGAGATAGACTATGAAAGTAAACTATCACAAAATCTAAACACAGATAGTAAGAGTTTCTTTTGGTATATAAAAAGAAAAAGAGTGGCTAAAGTAAATGTTGGTCCCATAGAGGACAACACCGAGGAGTTAGTAATGGGCAACATGGAGATGGCAGAAACTCTGAACAAGTATTTTGTATCAGTTTTTACAGTAGAGGACACTAACAATATCCCAACAGTGGGTAGTCAAGGGGCTATAGAGGGGGAGGAACTTAACACAATCACAATCACTGAGGATGTGGTACTCAGTAAGATAATGGGACTAAAGGCAGATAAATCCCCTGTACCTGATGGCTTGAATCCTAGTGTCTTAAGAGAAGTAGCGGCAGGGATTGTGGATGCATTGGTTGTAATTTACCAAAATTCCATGGATTCTGGGGAGGTCCCAGCAGATTGGAAAACTGCAAATGTAACGCCCCTATTTAAAAAAGGAGGCAGACAAAAAGCAGGAAACTATAGACCAGTTAGCCTAACATCTGTGGTTGGGAAAATGTTGGAGTCCATTATTAAAGAAGCAGTAACAGGACATTTGTAAAAGCAAAATTTGGTCAGGCAGAGACAGCATGGATTTATGAAGGGGAAGTCATGTTTGACAAATTTGCTGGAATTCTTTGAGGATGTAACAAACAGGGTGGATAAAGGGGAACCAGTGGATGTGGTGTATTTGGACTTCCAGAAGGCATTTGATAAGGTGCCACACAAAAGATTACTGCACAAGATAAAAGTTCACAGCGTTGGGGGTAATATATTAGCATGGATAGAAGATTGGCTGACAAACAGAAGACAGAGAGTCGGGATAAATGGTTCAGTTTCTGGTTGGCAATCAGTAACGAGTGGGGTGTCGCAGGGATCAGTGCTGGGACCCCAACTATTTTCAATCTATATTAACGACTTGGAAGAGGGGACTGAGTGTAAAGTAGCCAAGTCTGCTGACCATACAAAGATGGGAGGAAGGGTAATGTGTGAGGAGGACATAAAGAGGCTGCAGGAGGACATAGACAGGCTAAGTGAGTGGGCAAGAATTTGGCAGTTGGAGTAAAATGTTGGAAAATGTGAGGTCATGCACTTTGGCAGAAAAAAAATCAAAGAGCAAGTTATTATTTAAATGGAGAAAGATTGCAAAGTGCTGCAGTACTGCAGGACCTGGGGGTACTTGTGTATGAAACACAAAAGGATAGTACGCAGGTACAGCAAGTGATCAGGAAGGCCAGGAATACTGCATGCAGTTTTGGTTTCCATATTTATGAAAGGATATAATTGCTTTGGAGGCAGTTAAGAGAAAGTTCACTAGGTTGATTCCGGAGATGAGGGGGTTATTTTATGAGGGGGTTGACTTATGATAAAAGGTTGAGTAGGTTGGGCCTCTACTCATTGGAATTCATATGATCTTATCGAAACGTATAAGATTATGAGGGGGCTTGACAAGGTGGATGCAGAGAGGATGTTTCCACTGATGGGGGAGACTAGAGCTAGAGAGCATAATCTTAGAATAAGGGGCCGCCCATTTAAAACTGAGATGATGAGAAATTTCTTCTCTCAGAGGGTTGTGGATCTGTGAAATTCACTGCCTCAGAGAGCTGTGGAAGCTGGGACATTGAATAAATTTAAGACAGAAATAGACAGTTTCTTAAATGATAAGGGGATAAGGGGTTATGGGGAGCGGGCAGGGAAGTGGAGCTGAATCTATGATCAGATCAACCATGGTGTTATTGAATGGCGGAGCAGGCTCGAGGGGCCGTATGGCCTACTCCTGCTCCTATTTCTTATGTTCTTATGTTCTTATGTAGATACAGATCAGCCATAATCTGATTGAATGGCGGAACATGCCCTTGAGTTGCCACTTACTATCCAAGTTGGTGTCTGTCGCTTTAAAGTGCTAATAAGGAAGTAATCGCAGATACACTAAACCACCACACTCAGCTAACATGGACCTGATCAGTACAGGACCTGTTATCAATGTTAAAGATGGAAATATATGTGCAGGCCACAACAACATCACTTCTTGCTGGGCCATTTCAGAGGGCAGTTAAGAGTCAACCACATTGCTGTGGCTATTAAGTCACTTATCGGCCAGGCAAGGGTGGCAGACAAAAAGCAGGAAACTATAGACCAGTTAGCCTAACATCTGTGATTGGGAAAATGTTGGAGTCCATTATTAAAGAAGCAGTAGCAGGACATTTGAAAAAGCAAAATTCGGTCAGGCAGAGTCAGCATGGATTTATGAAGGGGAAGGGGAAATCATGTTGGACAAATTTGCAGGAATTCTTTGAGGATATACCGAATAGGGTGGATAAAGGGGAACCAGTGGATGTTGTGTATTTGGACTCCCAGAAGGCATTTGACAAGGAGCCACATAAAAGGTTACTGCACAAGATAAAAGTTCACGGGGTTGGGGTAATATATTAGCATGGATAGAGGATTGGCTAACTAACAGAAAACAGAGAGTCGGGATAAATGGTTCATTCTCTGGTTGGCAACCAGTAACTAGTAGGGTGCCGCAGGGATCAGTGCTGGGACCCCAACTGTTTACCATCTATATTAACGACATGGAAGAAGGGACTGAGTGTAACATAGCCAAGTTTGCTGATGATACAAAGATGGGAAGAAAAGCAATGTGTGAGGAGAATACAAAAAATCTGCAAAAGGACATAGACAGGTTAAGTGAGTGGGCAAAAATTTGGCAGCTGGAGTATAATATGGGAAAGTGTGAGGTAATGCACTTTGGCAGAAAAACTCAAAGAGCAAGTTATTATTTAAATGGAGAAAGATTGCAAAGTGCTGCAGTACAGCAGGAGCTGGGGGTATTTGTGCATGAAACACAAAAGGATAGAATGCAGATACAGCATATGATCAGGAAGGCCAATGGAATCTTGGCCTTTATTGCAAAGGGGATGGAGTATAAAAGCAGGGAAGTCTTGCTACAGCTATATAAGGTATTGGTGAGACCACACCTGGAATATTGCGTGCAGTTTTGGTTTCCATAGGATATACGTGTTTTGGAGACAGTTCAGAGAAGGTTCACTCGGTTGATTCCGGGGATGAGGGTATTGACTTATGAGGAAAGGTTCAGGAGGTTGGGCCTCTACTCATCGGAATTCAGAAGAATGAGAGGTGATCTGATCGAAACGTATAAAATTATGAGGGGGCTTGACAAGGTGGATGCAGAGAGGATGTTTCCACTGGTCGGGGAGACAAGAACTAGAGGGCATGATCTTAGGATAAGGGGCCGCCCATTTAAAACTGAGATGAGGAGGAATTTTTTCTCTCAGAGGGTTGTATATCTGTGGAATTCGCTGCCTGAGAGAGCTGTGGAAGCTGGGATATTGAATAAATTTAAGATAGAAATAGACAGTTTCTTAAATGATAAGGGGATAAGGGGTTATGAGGAGCGGGCAGGGAAGTGGAGCTGTGTCCATGATCAGATCAGCCATGATCTTATTGAATGGCGGAGAAGGCTCGAGACCTACTCCTGCTCCGATTTCTTATGTTGTTCTGTTCTTATGTAGTTTTTCTGGCAACTCCATCAATGGTAAGTCATAGGAAAGATCCAACCCCGTTATTTGCCATAGATATCTTTGTTCCCCGTTATGACTTCCCCTGCAGTCAGAATCAGGGGAAGTCATAAAGGGGAACAAAGAAATGGCAGACCAATTGAACAAGTACTTTGGTTCGGTATTCACTAAGGAGGACACAAACAACCTTCCGGATATAAAAGGGGTCAGAGGGTCTAGTAAGAAGGAGGAACTGAGGGAAATTCTTATTTGTCGGGAAATTGTGTTGGGGAAATTGATGGGATTGAAGGCCGATAAATTCCCAGGGCCTGATGGACTGCATCCCAGAGTACTTAAGGAGGTGACCTTGGAAATAGCGGATGCATTGACAGTCATTTTCCAACATTCCATACACTCTGGATCAGTTCCTCTGGAGTGGAGGGTAGCCAATGTAACCCCACTTTTTAAAAAAGGAGGGAGAGAGAAAACAGGGAATTATAGACCGGTCAGCCTGACATCGGTAGTGGGTAAAATGATGGAATCAATTATTAAGGATGTCATAGCAGCGCATTTGGAAAGAGGTGACATGATAGGTCCAAGTCAGCATGGATTTGTGAAAGGGAAATCATACTTGACAAATCTTCTGGAATTTTTTGAGGATGTTTCCAGTAGAGTGGACAAGAGAGAACCAGTTGATCGTGTGTATTTGGACTTTCAGAAGGCTTTCAACAAGGTCCCACACAAGAGATTAATGTGCAAAGTTAAAGCACATGGGATTGGGGGTAGTCTGCTGATGTGGATTGAGAAATGGTTGTCAGACAGAAAGCAAAGAGTAGGAGTAAATGGGTACTTTTCAGAATGGCAGGCAGTGACTAGTGGGGTACCGCAAGGTTCTGTGCTGGGGCCCCAGCTGTTTACATTGTACATTAATGATTTAGACGAGGGGATTAAATGTAGTATCTCCAAATTTGCGGATGACACTAAGTTAGGCAATGTGAGCTGTGAGGAGGATGCTATGAAGCTGCAGAGTGACTTGGATAGGTTAGGTGAGTGGGCAAATGCATGGCAGATGAAGTATAATGTGGATAAATGTGAGGTTATCCACTTTGGTTATAAAAACAGAGAGACAGACTATTATCTGAATGGTGACAGATTAGGAAAAGGGGAGGTGCAATAAGACCTGGGTGTCATGGTACATCAGTCATTGAAGATTGGCATGCAGGTACAGCAGGCGGTTAAGAAAGCAAATGGCATCTTGGCCTTCATCGCGAGGGGATTTGAATACAGGGGCAGGGAGGTGTTACTACAGTTGTACAGGGCTTTGGTGAGGCCACACCTGGAGTATTGTGTACAGTTTTGGTCTCCTAACTTGAGGAAGGACATTCTTGCTATTGAGGGAGTGCAGCGAAGGTTCACCAGACTGATTCCCGGGATGGCGGGATTGACATATCAAGAAAGACTGGATCAACTGGGCTTGTATTCACTGGAGTTCAGAAGAATGAGAGGGGATCTCATAGAAACGTTTAAAATTCTGACGTGTTTAGACAGGTTAGATGCAGGAAGAATGTTCCCAATGTTGGGGAAGTCCAGAAACAGGGGTTAAGGTTAAGGGGTAAGCCATTTAGGACCAAGATGAGGAGAAACTTCTTCACCCAGAGAGTGGTGAACCTGTGGAATTCTCTACCACAGAAGGTTGTTGAGGCCAATTCACTAAATATATTCAAAAAGGAATTAGATGTTGTCCTTACTACTAGGGGGATCAAGGGGTGTGGCGAGAAAGCAGGAATGTGGTACTGAAGTTGCATGTTCAGCCATGAACTCATTGAATGGCGGTGCAGGCTAGAAGGGCCGAATGGCCTACTCCTGCACCTATTTTCTATGTTTCTATGTTTCTATTAAAAGGCGTTGTTTTCAATTTTCAAAGAAGTACAATGTACTGAAAATAAGTGAATGTTTTTGACACTTCAGTGGAGTATTCCCGGCCTAGCAGCCTGAACAATATTCAATAGATAATCCAGTTAAAACTGCAATATTGATGTTATTAACCAGGCCAACATCCCCAACATTGAAGCACTGACCACACTTGATCAGCTTCGCTGGGCAGGCCACATAGTTCGCATGCCAGACACGAGACCCCCAAAGCAAGCGCTCTACTCGGAACTCCTTCACGGCAAACGAGCCAAAGGTGGGCAGTGGAAACGTTACAAGGACACCCTCAAAGCCTCCCTGATAAAGTGCAACATCCCCACCAACACCTGGGAGTCCCTGGCCAAAGACTGCCCTAAGTGGTGGAAGTGCATCCGGGAGAGCACTGAGCAACTTGAGTCTCTTCGCCGAGAGCATGCAGAAATCAAGCGCAGGCAGCGGAAGGAGTGTGCGGCAAATCAGTCCCACCCATCCCTTCCCTCAATGACTATCTGCCCCACCTGTGACAGGGACTGTGGTTCTCGTATTGGACTGTTCAGTCACCTAAGGACTCATGTTTAGAGTGCAAGCAAGTCTTCCTCGATTCCGAGGGACTGCCTATGATGATGATGATTGATGTTAAAATTCTATTTTATCATTTACCCATTTTTGCGCCCCAATATTTTGTCGCCCGCAAATGTTGTCGCCCTCGGCAACCACCTAGTTATCCCAATGTTTGCGCCGTCCCTGCCCGCCATCCAAAATGGAGTGCCGGGCTGCATGATGGCGTTTCGGTCGACGTTGTCGGGCCGACCCAAGAGTCGGACACTAATAAAGTTGGCGGCCAGGGGCGCTAAAGGCCTCTGCTTTAAGGAGCCCCGGCAGCAGATGTCCACCAGCTTCACGACCCGCTAGTCAATTTCCCCCCTCGGGGTGGGAAAGGGATCTGCGCACACAGTGATGACATCATGGCCGGGTGCGTGCCAGCCGGGACAGCGCCCCCCAAACTTCCAGGCCAATTCCCCGGGAGACGGTAGCACCTCCCTCCCCCAGGCTAAAATGCCATTGCACCCCGTTAGCGCCTCTGGAGCTGCTAACGCGGCTATAAAAAGTGGCAATTTCACCCCCTGTATTTTTATACCTGTAAGTCAACTGCTTCTTCATGGAAACTTACTAAAAGAAACCTGTCATGGTGCATTCACATTTCAAGTTTAGCATTAGTGTAAAGCCTTTTGGTGTTACAACAGCACTAAACTTGTGCACATTGGGTTTCAAGACTTAAACTGAAATGTCACACTGCATTCAGAATGATACCAGGACTAAAAGGGTTAAATTATGAGGATAGGTTACAGCCAGGCTAATATTCCCTCGAGTATAGAAGAAGATTAAGGATGATCTGATTGAGGTGTTTAAGATGATGAAAGAAATTGATAGGGTAGATGCAGAGAAATTATTTCCTCTGGTGGGGGAGTTCAGAATAAGGCGGCATAACCTTAAAATTAGAGCTAGGCCGTTCAAGGGTGATGTCAGGAAACACTTTCACACAAAGGGCAATGGAAATCTGGAACTCTCTCCTCTAACAAGCTGTTGATATTGGGGTTCAACTGAAAATGTCAAAACTGTGATTGGTAAAGTTTTGTTAAGCAGGGATATTAAGGGTTAGGGAATCAAAGCAGGTTGTTATATAAGAACATAAGAAATAGGAGCTGGAGTAGGCCATTTGATCCTTCGAGCCTTCGCCGCCATTCAACAAGATCATGGCTGATCTTCTACCTCAACTCCACCTTCCCTCACTATCCCCATATCCCTTACTTCCCTTAGTTCCCAAAAGTTTATTGACCTCTGTCTTGAATATACTCAACGACGGAGCATCCACAGCTCTCTGAGGTAGAGAATTCCGAAGATTCACCACCCTCTGAGTGAAGACATTTCTCCTCATCTCAGTCCTAAATAGCCAACCCCTTATTCTGAGACTGTGACCCCATGTTCTAGATTCCCCAGCCATGGGAAACATTTTCTCAGCATTACCCTGTCAAGCCCCTTATGAACTTTATATATTTCAATTAGATCACCTCTCATTCTTCTAAACTCCAGGGAATATAGGCCATTTGATCCTTCGAGCCTTCTCATAGAGCATTCCCCACATCCCAGGAACCAGTCTAGTGTACCTTTGTCACACTCCCTCGAAGGCAAGTATGTCTTTCCTTGGGTAAGGAGACCAGAACTGTACACTGTACTCCAGGTGTAGTCTCACCAGTGCCCTGTAAATTGCAGCAGGACTTATTTACTCTTATACTTCAATTCTTTTGTAATAAAGGCCAACATAACATTTGCTTTCCTAATTGCTTGTTGTGCCTGCATGTTAACTTTCTGTGACATGTGTGCAAGGACACCCAGGTCCCTCTGAGTGCAAACATGTCCCAGTCTCTCTCTCACCATTCAAAAAATATTCTGCTTTTTCCTACCAAAGTGGATAACTTCACACTTCCGCACATTGTATTCCATTTGCCATGTTCTTGCCAACTCAGTGAAGCTGTCTATATCTCTCTGCAGCCTCTTTACATCCTCCTCACAGCTTACTGTCCCACCTAACTTTGTATCATCAGCAAACTTGGATACATTACACTCAGTTGGAGTTAAGATACGGATCAGCCATGATCTAATTAAATGGCAAAATGTTCTTTGTGATAGTATTTTAAAAATATTTTAATTGAGACTATTCAAAGGTTGAATCAGCCGTAGGATGTGGAAAATGCTCAGAATGAAACCTCTTCAGTTCCTCGCTGTTTTGCTAAGAGAGCCACAAGAGGGTTGGTAAAGTCAAACTGTTTATTGAACTATGATACTTTTTATTCATTGGCTAGGATAATTCCTCTTTATTCTGATGTAATGAAAGAGCTCTTGTTTATCCTTAAAGAATATTGGAAGAAAGACTTGCATTTATATAGCATTTTTAATGAATTCAGGATGACCCGAACAACTTCACAGTCAATAAAGTACTTTTAGAGTGTAGTCACTGTTGTAATGTAGGAAATGCAGCAGCCAATTCGTGCACAGCAAGCTTCCACAAACAGCAATGTGATAATGACCAAAAACATTCTCTCCCTCCACCACCAGCGTACCGTGGCTGCAGTGTGCACCATCTACAAGATGCACTGCAGCAACTCGCTAAAGCTTCTTTGGCAGCACCTCCCGTGACCTCAACCACCTGGAAGGGAAGGGCAGTAGGTGCATGGGAACACCACCACCTCCACGTTCCCCTCCAAGTCACACACCATCCTGACTTGGAAATATATCACCGTTCCTTCATCATCACTGGGTCAAAATCCTGGAACTCCCTCCCTAACAGCATTTTGGGAGCACCTTCACCACACGGACTGCAGCGGTTCAGGAAGGCGGCTCACCACCATCTTCTCAAAGACAATTAGAGATGGGCAATAAATGCTGGTCTTGCCAGCAATGCCCACATCCCATGAACAAATTAAAAAAAAAATTGTTTTATTGATGCTGGTTGAGGGATAAATATTGTCCAGGACACCAGGGAAAACTCCCCTTCCCTTCTTCGAAAATGCCATGGGATCTTTTATGTACACCTGAGAGAACAGAAGGGGCCTCGGTTTAACATCTCGTCTAAAACTCGAGACCTCCGACAGTACCGCACTCCCTCAGTACTGCACTGGAGTGTCAACTTGCAATTTGTGCTTTAGCTGCTGAGGTTGATGTACAGCTGGAAATGCGAGTTATACTACCAATGCAGAGCCAACAGCTCAATAATACTTCACTGGCCAGGGATAAGGGAATTCTGCATGTGTCCACTGGCACATAAGTGCTCTACTCATGAGCATCCAGGTTGAAGGTTAACATTAGCTAAGAATTGTCAGTGCTGATGCCTCTGTCCTAATATTAAAACTTCAAATTTCATTTAGAAAGGTTCCAGACAGGTTACTAAAACCACTTGCAAACTTTTTAAATGTGCTTTGCATCATGACACAGGTAGGAAGATAAAGCAGTGTGAAATCGCCTCCTGGGGTAGATCCTAACTTTGTGCAAAGTCAATGGGGAGAGATGTAAAACGGGTTGCTGAATCGCTATCACCCGATTTACACTGTCACACAAAAATACAATCTACCAACGCTGTACCAAAACATCCCCAGCATTGAAGCACTGACCACACTTGATCAGCTCCGCTGGGCAGGCCACATCGTTTGCATGCCAGACACGAGACTCCCAAAGCAAGCGCTCTATTCGGAACTCCTTCATGGCAAACGAGCCCCAGGTGGGCAGCGGAAACGTTACAAGGACACCCTCAAAGCTTCCCTGATAAAGTATAACATCCCCACTGACATCTGGGAGTCCCTGGCCAAAGACCGCCCTAAGTGGAGGAAGTGCATCCGGGAGGGCGCTGAGCACCTCGAGTCTCATCGCCAAGAGCATGCAGAAATCAAGCGCAGGCAGCGGAAAGAGCGTGCGGCAAACCTGTCCCACTCACCCCTTCCCTCAACGACTATCTGTCCCACCTGTGACAGGGACTGTGGTTCTCGTATTGGACACTTAAGATTGGAAGCAAGTCTTCCTCGATTTTGAGGGACTGCCTATGATAATGATGATGATGATGACCTGAATTACACCACCAAGGTGCGCCTCAATTGAAAGCTTTTAACTGCTTGCCGGAAAACAAACTGCAGAATAAGGAGTTGATAGGCGAGATAGAGAGAAACGATCCCCTCCGGTGGGGAGATTAAAATTAAGAGTTGGCCATTAAGGAGTAAAATCAGGAAGCACTTCTTCACGCAAAGGTTAGTGGAAAATCCAGAGAGCTGTTGAGGCTGGGGGTCAATTGAAAATATAAAAACTGAGATTGATAGATATTTGTTAGGCGGGTAGATGGCGGCTAAGAAACAGATCTAATTGAATGGAGAAACAGGCTCAGGGGACTGAATGACCTCCTCCTGTTCCTATGTTCCTATAACTGACCTACACATTCTGTAATGAATGGAACTTCCATGAGTGATCAATATCATGAGAGTCATGTGCACAACAACCTCAATCTCTATTGTAACATTGAGAATATTTTGCGTGTAATCATTGAACGAGTATTTTGAATCACTTACCTGCCACTTCGGCAGGTGGCGGAGGGCTCAGTTGAAGAGTGCTCCTTTGGGTAAGGTACTCGAGGGACCAGGGGCCTGTGGAACTACACTCCCAGCAATGAGTCAGGGCTTTCAGAAGAGGAGAGGAAAGATGAGAACAAAAGTTTAATCCTATATTCAGTCTGTCGACAATTATGATATATTCGGAATAAAGCTGAAATGCTATGAGCTGTCTTCTCACCTTTGCTCTTTTTGATGTTGCATTCCTTTCATAGACCTTCCAACCTACAGCACTTTCAATAATTAGCCTCCCACTTTCATTGTACATGTAAAATTCAAATTCACTTTCCAAATAAAATAATAACTTAAAAGAGTGCTTGAAGAGGTTGTGTTAGAGCTGGAGGTTTTATAGATATACATTAAAAACCTCATGATGCAGTTCAAATGATGGTTAGACTAAACAATGTTTTAAACCACTCCAGTAAGGGGTCATGAGTGGGCAGTTAGCACACTGTCCTTTTATCTTTGGAATCCAACCTAACCATCAGGATATAAGTCTCTTCTGTTTGCTTGGTGTAGGCCATCAACACAAAAGTTGGCAGAGTGGGCAGTCTCACAGAGAGACCCCAAGGTGGCAGAAGTGAGGAGCAAGAGAGGGCGTTTTGCTTAGCACTGGAGATAAGGCACATTGTATGGGCCTGAATAGGTCCTACCGCTAACCTATGCCACACTTCACCTGAGCGAACCCGATGAGTCCTGTGGACGGAACCTTACACTGCACCCCATTGGGCAATGGCTGACTAGAGAGTGGTTGACAGAGGCATCATCCAAACTATGCTAAACCTGACCTGGGAGTCCATGCTGAGGAAGAGTAGATGAAGGTCTGTCTCACAACTAACTCAGCCTATACCTAATCTGAGAGAACTTGATGGTCATACTGGGCATCAACAATAGGAAATACCTCACCACAAAAACATATTTACAGAACGGCTGTAATAAATGATGGAACAATTTGTGTCATTAATCTTGGAGAACCTATGTTGCTTTATATGAAGCTTTAACTGATATTTATGATCCATGCTACTCGTTCTCTGTGTAAGATGTTCTGTTTTCTGGTTTACAGACAGATTCATCAGCTCTGTCAGGAGATCAACAAAAGGGAGGAAAAAAGGAGCTTCTTCCAGAAGAGGTAAAAGAGCAAAATCGATGTGGTGATCGAAGAGATTCCGCAAAAAATGCAGCAAATATGGAACTGAGGAGAGCTGGAAACACACAATAGGTCAATCAGCACATGAACCGCGAAGAAAGGCTCACGTTTCAGGAGTAATTACCCCAAATGAAAGAGTGCTGAAGGGTCTCTCTTGAAACGTTAACCTCTTTGCTCCCGATACTGACTTATACTGTGTCCCTCCGTCCACTCCTGTCTCCCTGCCTTTGAACTTGTCATACTGCAGAAGTCACACTTCAAAGTATACAGAGTACAAAGAGAAGGAAAAGAAAGCGCGCTATTGGCTGATTTTACCGCTGCCGACCCCAGGGGCGCTTGTGCCAATTACAGCTATCCAATCGGTGATCAGCTAACTGAGCACAGTGGGACCTGCTTGACCTGCAAGGTCAGTTCCATTTATCCGGGTGGAGTGGGTTACTTTAACCTGATGTTACTGTGCAGCCTCCATTACCTGCACTCCCCTTGCCCACCTTTGATGGTCAGAGAGAACCTTTGGATGGAGAAAGCCTTGAACATTACAGGGCTGCGTGTGGTTCCTGTATCTGACTGGGGGCAGAACAGGCGCCAGATGATAATCACGACACAACATTTATCACCCCATCCCTGTCTGTCCGAAACTGGAGAGGGGGGGTAACAGGTGGGCAACGCCCCTATCCCACAACATGCCTGAGCCTACTTAACCAATGGCGTCTGACACTAAGTTGGATGGCAGTGTGAGCTGCGAGAAGGATGCTATTAGGCTGCAGAGTGACTTGGATAGGTTAGGTGAGTGGGCAAATGCATGGCAGATGAAGTATAATGTGGATAAATGTGAGGTTATCCACTTTGGTGGTAAAAACAGAGAGACAGACTATTATCTGAATGGTGACAGATTAGGAAAAGGGAAGGTGCAACGAGACCTGGGTGTCATGGTACATCAGTCATTGAAGGTTAGCATGCAGGTACAGCAGGCGGTTAAGAAAGCAAATGGCATGTTGGCCTTCATAGCGAGGGGATTTGAATACAGGGGCAGGGAGGTGTTGCTACAGTTGTACAGGGCCTTGGTGAGGCCACACCTGGAGTATTGTGTACAGTTTTGATCTCCTAACTTGAGGAAGGACATTCTTGCTATTGAGGGAGTGCAGCGAAGATTCACCAGACTGATTCCCGGGATGGCGGGACTGACCTATCAAGAAAGACTGGATCAACTGGGCTTGTATTCACTGGAGTTCAGAAGAATGAGAGGGGACCTCATGGAAACGTTTAAAATTCTGACGGGTTCAGACAGGTTAGATGCAGGAAGAATGTTCCCAATGTTGGGGAAGTCCAGAACCAGGGGTCACAGTCTGAGGATAAGGTGTAAGCCATTTAGGACCGAGATGAGGAGAAACTTCTTCACCCAGAGAGTGGTGAACCTGTGGAATTCTCTACCACAGAAAGTAGTTGAGGCCAATTCACTAAATATATTCAAAAGGGAGTTAGATGAAGTCCTTACTACTCGGGGGATCAAGGGTTATGGCGAGAAAGCAGGAAGGGGGTACTGAAGTTTCATGTTCAGCCATGAACTCATTGAATGGCGGTGCAGGCTAGAAGGACTGAATGGCCTGCTCCTGCACCTATTTTCTATGTTTCTATGTTTCTATGTACATAGGACCCTCCTGCTGGTCCCACTGGCGAGGGCATACAATTCGTTCAGCCGAACTCAGCAGTGCTTAAAGGGAGCGTCGCAAGCTGCTCTGAAAACACAAGAGAAATTGCTGTGGCGCTAATATTTGTGGGGCCAGGAGGTGGAGCTGGCCCCACTGTGCTCACACTGCCCCCAGGATTACACTTACTCCCCCCCGTCCACTCCACCACATTTTGTAGTCAGAGTACATTCCCCGATTGGCGAGCTGTCCCTAGTCAGCACTCGTTCGATAAACAATTCAAAAGAGATTTGTTCAGCCTTGAAATTGGTCATGCCTCGCCTCGATTCCACAGGCTCGCTCCCCCCCACCCCCACTCCCCACCTAATGGGATCGTCACGTGAAAACTTACCTCACTGCACACCCCACCAATGTTCCCATTGCAGTTTGTTTAGCTCTAGCCTTCATTCCTATGCCGAAGAGATCCATGTATCGTAGTTGTACGGTCAAAATGTGGGCTCTCGACTATCCAGTGTGACAGGCTTCAAATCTACCGTAGACCCCTTCTCGGTTTCACTCATTTATGTTGCTCTCTTCCACGGTCTGAGCATATTACGTTTATGGGAGTTGACTGACAATGCCCTGTATCTAATCATACAATACCATAACCCAGCAATTGAACAATATCATGATCTAGAATCATAGAATGATACAGCACAGAAATAGGTCATTTGGCCCATTGTGCCTCTGCCAGCTCCTTTTTATTATTCACAGGATGTGGACATCGATACGGGGCCCAGAAGAACCGAGGGCCCAGGGGCAGCACGGGCCAGCCCCTACTGCGATATGTGTGCGCACTAGGTCCATGCAGCAGAGCTGGTCTCCAGTTGTCTTGGTTAACCCTTGCCACTGGACCAAGACCTAGCTCTGTCAAGCCCGTGTGGTAGCTGGTGTGCAACAGTCACCACACGTTAAAAAAATCCACACACAGGCATCTTCCACCCTTCAGGACTGGAACATCGGGTCCTTCATTGAAACATCTGTGAACTCTTGTGGAAGCAAGTTATCCTTGTTCGAGGGACTGCCTATGATGATGGACATCCCTAATTGCTGACAAGGTGGTGGCCTTGTTGAATACAACTGAGTGGCTCACTGGGCCATTTCAGAGAGCAGTTAAGTGTCAACCACATTGCTGTGAGTCTGGAATCGTGTATAGGCCAGACCGGGTAAGGACGGACGATTTACTTCCCTAAAGAACATTAATGAACCAGATGGGTTTTTACAACAATCCAGCAGTTTCATGGTCACCATTACTGATACTAGCATTTTTATTCCAGATTTATTTAACTGAATTTAAATTCCCCAGCTGCCGTGGTGGGATTTGATCTCATGTCTCTGTATCTTTAGTGCAGGCCTCTGGATTACTAGTCCCGTAACATAACTGCGATGCTACCGTACCCAATGATAGTCCTTTGGTAGAGCTATCCAACTAGTTCCATTAGCACTCGCCCTGCAATTTTTTTTCCCCTTCAAGTATTTATACAATTCTCTTTTGAAAGTAATTATTTAATCTGCTTTTCCCACTATTTCAATAACATTCCAGAGCATAGCAACTCTCTGCATGAAAAAAATTCTCCTCCTCTACCCCTCAGGTTCTTTTGTCAATTATCTTAAAAATCAGACACTCTATTCTTTTGTCATGTGCATTCCTTCAATCTGGCTGAAAGCGGAGTGAGTGGAAACGTGTGAGATCAGACATGCTATGAATCATCAAGCTGCTTTATTTCCCATCAGGTGAACTTACAGAGAAACAGTTACAATGGGATTTACTCGTTTCCATCAATATAACCTGTCTTCACTTAATAAGAAACGACCACAGTCCAGTGCACATTTGATGCTCGTTTCCTCTCCCCTCTCTCATCCTTCCTGTAGTCCTGTGGTGTCTGACTGCCTATCGCTTTTGCAGCTCTCTCTGTTCCAAAAGCTTTACTCAGTGTCAACTTCAGGCAGGACCGTGTGTTCCCCACACATACAAGAGTGATGCTCACTGGTCTAGCTTGGCAGTGGCCTCTGATAAGTTCAAATAAATAGAGTTGCCATGGTAACAATGTGTGTGAACCATGACTGGATCTTCCATTGTTTTCAGCATGTTGGCTCACACACCCTGTCTGTAATGTAATCCATATCCACCAGCCCTGTAGTCTTGTGAATTTTACCCCTTCAGATCTAAGTTTAGCTCAATAGTCGTGTTTTTCTTTTACATATATTGCACCCTGTGGTGACATAATCTGAAATCTTGAAACAGAACATCTGCCAATTTTCATTAACCGCGGGGACCACCCTTCCATTATTGTATACGGCTCAAGTCGCTGGAGAAATACCACCAACGATGTCTCCGCAAGATCCTACAAATCCCCTGGGAGAACAGACGCACCAACATCAGCGTCCTTGACCAGGCCAACATCCCCAGCATTGAACCACTGACCACACTTGATCAGCTCTGCTGGGCAGGCCATACAGTTCGCATGCCAGACACGAGATTCCCAAAGCAAGCTCGGAACTCCTTCACGGCAAACGAGCCAAAGGAGGGCCGAGGAAACGTTACAAGGACACCCTCAAAGCCTCCCTGATAAAATGCAACATCCCCACTGACAGCTGGGAGTCCCTGGCCAAAGACCGCCCTAAGTGGAGGAAGTGCATCCGGGAGGGCGCTGAGCACCTCGTGTCTCATTGTCGAGAGCATGCAGAAATCAAGTGCAGGCAGCGGAAAGAGCATGTGGCAAACCTGTCCCACCCTCCCCGTCCCTCAAAGACTATCTGTCCCACCTGTGACAGAGTCTGTGGTTCTCGTATTGGACTGTACAGCCACCTAAGAACTCATGCTAAGAGTGGAAGCAAGTCTTCCTCGATTCCGAGGGACTGCCTGTGATGATGATGATGATGATGACTGCAAGAAGCGCGGCAGCCAATATGCGCACAGCAAGCTTCCACAAACAGCAATGAGATAATAACCAGCTCATCTGTTTTAGTGATGCTGATTGAGAGATAAATAGTGTCCAGGACACCAAGGGGAGCTTCCAGTCTCATCTTCGAAATAGTGCTGTGGGATCTTTGCGTCCACCTGAGAGGGCAGATGGTTTAACCTCTCATCCAAAAGATGGCACCTCTGACATGCAGCACTCCCTCAGTACAGCACGAGCATGTTAGCCTGGATTATGTGCTGAAGTGTCTGTAGTGGGGCTTGAACCCACAACCTTTAAAGTCAGAGGTTAGAGTACTACCACTGGTTAACGGCTTACACCAATAATGAGTTGTTGGCATTTTATGTTGTCAGTGTTGTGTGGTGCAAAAGGGAATTCAACTGTTTATTCATTTGTTTGCATTTTTTTCGAAAATGAATGGTTGCCGCAATTTTGAGTAACAAAAAGGACCTAAGGGAAGGAGACATTCAACATTTCCTCTTATCGTTTGGTCTAGGAGCAAAGGAACATTTTATGCTGGTTTTATGCAAAATAAACCTTTCTCCTCCTTTCCTATCCATTAGAAGTTTGCTCCTTTGCTGTCATGCTTATGGAAAACTCCACTAAATCTCTTAATTCTCCCTCCTCTCATAATGTAGTGAGTGCTCTTGGGCTACACACCTGCTGAGCAGCCTCTGGTACCTTGTTAGCGTGTGACCGTGTCCTAACTCGCACCAAGTCCCGCTCACCCATCACTCCTGTGCTCACTAACCTGCATTGGCTCTCGGTCCAGCCAAGACATGGTTTTAAAATTCTCATCTTTGTTTGCAAATCCCTCCATGGCCTCACCCCTATCTATCGCTGTAACCTCTCCAAGATCTCTGTGCTCCTCCAATTCTGGCATATGTTCATCCCCGATTTCCATTGTTCCACCATTGGTGGTCATGCCTTCAGCTGGTAAGGCCCTAAGCTCTGGAAGTCCCTCCCTAAACTTCTCCGCCTCTCTACCTCTCTTTACTCCTTTAAACCTATCTCTTTGACCAAGCTTTTGGTCACCTGTCCTAATATCTTCTTATGTGGCTCGGTGTCAAGCGCTCTTGTGAAGCACCTTGGGATGTGTTATTACGTTAAAGGCACTATATAAATGCAAGTTGCTGTAGCCATTCTTCAGCTGTGAGCCCTGAAAGTGAGTGTCAGAAGGTTATTTTGGCCATGGAGGGCATTACAGAGATACTTATCTGACAACCACGTTCACACTTTCCAGCCACTGGATAGCAATCAGCAAAGAGACCCTACCCCTTGCCCCCATCAGATTTTCTGCTGACTTGCCCAGAAGTATAGGAGGAGATCATCCAAATAGTCAGAGAACTTCTGAGCCCAAAGCCACTGGTTACTGAGGAACGATTCACGGTGAACCAGAGAAAGCAAAGGGATGGTGAAAATGTGTGTCAGTTTACGGCAGATCTGAGGAAACTGCCTGAAACATGTGACTTTGGCAGGTCTCTCTCTCAGCGATGCGACGATTGATAGTTTTACCTGCTGTAATGCCCGTGTTTGGTACTCCGTGCTGAATGGCTCTCCTAATGGTGGATCTTTTCCAGCAGAACTACAATTACACGGTAGAAAAATTGTTGATCGAAGACAAGCGTATGTTTTGCGAACTTTGTGTTGTTTTCCCACCTAAATTCCGAATCCATCTGATCCGGGATCTACATCCTGGTAAAGTGAGAATGAAAGGCTTAGCTACAATGCACATGTACCTTCTCCAGATAGCAACATAGAAGATGCTGTTCATGAGCGTCAAATCCTCGACCTGTAATCCCTGCGGAAACCAGGACTCGGTGAAGACCAACACAACCACGGCGGCAAAACAACACCGATTTCACCCAGCTGAATACGCAGAAATCTTTACTTATTTCGTATTCTCATTCCAAATGTCTTAGAGTGGTTCCGATGTCATTAACGGATCTGCTTCTTCTTCTTAGGCGGTCCCTCGAAACGAGAATGACTTGCTTCCACACCAAAAAAGGATGAGTTCACAGGTGTTTCAATGAAGGACCTAATATTCCAGATCCCGAACTACATGTTGGAGGGTGGAAGATGTCTGTGCGTGGATTTTTTTAATGTGGGGTGGCCGTTGCACACTAGCCACCATACAGGCTTGACAGAGCTAGGTCTTATGGCAAGGGTTATCCAAGACGACTGGAGACCTGCTCTGCTGCATGGACCTAGTGCGCTTACATATCGCAGTGTGGACTGGCCCGTGCTACCCCTGGGCCCTCGCTTCTTCTGGGCTCCGAACTCACGTCTCTGCTGGGAGTTAACGGATGTAACGGCGATGACTGGCGGGTTATGGTATTTGTTTGCACGGTGTGGACTTCCTGTAGAGCTGGGCTCTCACAAGGACCTCTTCAGCCATACGGCATTTCTCACTTTGTGAGTAAGAATAGTTTGTTTCGCCTCACTTCTCCACCCGGTTAGCCGCAGTCAAATGGGCAAATCGAAAGGGTCCTGGTACCAAGCATCACAAATGAGCTGTATTGCTCCTGAGTTATGGTACGACGCCTCATACCATTACCAGCAAGACAGGTGGAGGGTCCAATCGAAGCTCTTGTTCTAAGAGAAGCAAAGTAATAATTTTAACGTTCCTGACCCTGAGCATCTGACTGTACAGAGCTATGGAGTGGAGTTAATAGACGGTTAGCCTTCAAAGCTCTTTGGCCTCTTGATTGAGGGACAGTATAGTTAGTTGGAAACAGCCTAAAGCAAAGCACTTTAAAAAGAGGAATAGACAGATATTTGTAAAGATAGAGAGGTTTGTGCAGGTTCATTGGCTGGATGTTGAAGGGAAAGCGGACCTAGTCCATGAAAAGAGGAAATCCCCAGTGGAGTATCTCCAGTGCAGTTGCCTCTGACCGTTTCTCCTGCGTCTAAGTGTTCTTCTTCTATGGCCGTTGAAAGAAAGAAGAAGGACTTGCATTTATAAAGCACCTTTCACAACCTCAGGATGTCACAAAGCACTTTCCAGCCAATGAAGTACTTTTTGAAGTGGAATCACTGTAATGTAGAAAACACAGCAGCCAATTTACACACAGCAAGGTCGCACAAACACAAACACATAATCTGTTTTAAATGATGTTAGTTGATGGATACCAGCACACTGGGTAGAACACCCTACTCTTCTTTAAACTAATCATAGAATCGTACAGCACAGAGGTAGGCCATTCAGCCCATCATACCTGTGCTGGCTCTTTGCAAGAGTGATCACAGTAGCCCCACTTCCCTGCTTTCTTCAGTACATGTCCAATTGCCCTTTGAAAGTTACTATGAAATCTGATCCCACCACACTTTCAGGCAGTGCATTCCAGATTTTAACAACATGCTGTGTGAAGACATTTCTTCTCATTTCCCCTCTGGTTCTTTTGCCAATTATTTAAATCTCTGACCACTGGTTACCGACCCACTTGCCAGAGGACACAGTTTCTCCCTACTTACTCTATCAAAACTCTCATAACTTTGAATACCTCTCGTAGATCTTCTATCCTCTCTCTACTTCAAAGCAAACAATCCCAGTTTCTCCATCGCGCCACACAACTGAACTCCTTCATCCCTGGTATCATCCTGGTAAACCTTCTCTGTACCCTCGCCAGAGCTTTGACATCCTTCCTAAAGCATGGTGCCCAGAATGGTACACAATACTCCAGCTGTGGCCTAACCAGGTCCCTCTGCGCTTGCAACCTCCTCAAAATAGTACCATCTGGGTTATGCAGGAATGGTAGTATAGTGGTTAAGTTAGTGGATTAGTAATCCAAAGGCCTGGATTAATAATCCAGAGAGTTCATGAGTTCAAATCCCACCACGGCAGCTGGGGAATTTAAATTCAGTTAATTGAATAAATCTGGAATAAATAGCTAGTGTCAGTAATGGTGACCATGAAACTGCCGGATTGTCGTAAAAACCCAATCGGTTCATCAATCTGCTGCCCTTACCTGGCCGATAAGTGACTTAATACCCACAGCAATGTGGTTGACTCTCAACTGCTCTCTGAAATGGCCCAGCGAGCCGCTCAGTTGTAAGAAACTGCTACGAAAAACAATAGGAAGAATAAAACTGGCCGGACTACCCGGCATCGACCACAGCACCGGCTTCAGACATGACACCAGCATACCCAACCCAGTCAGCACTGCAAAGTCCTCCTCACTAACATCTGGGCCTTGTGCTAAAATTGGGAGAGCTGTCCCACAAACTAGTGAATCATACCTTTCATCCAATGTCCCAGACTCCTCCTTCATCACCTCACTGGCAGGACAGACCCACCCGAGGTGGTGACAGTGGTATACAGTGGGGAGGGACTGGCCCTGGGAGTCCTCAACATTGAGTCCAGACCCCACGAAGTCTCATTACTTCAGGTCAAGCATGGGCAAGGAAACCTCCTGCTGATTACCACCAACCGCCCTCCCTCCGCTGATCAATCAGTACTCCTCCATGTTGAACACCACTTGGAAGAAGCACTGAGGGTAGCAAGGGTACAGAATGTACTCTGGGTGTGGGACTTCACTGTCCATCACCAAGAGTGGCTCAGTAGCACCATTACAAACATAGCTGCCAGCCTGGGTCTGCGGCAGGTGGTGAGAGAACCAACATGAGGGAAAAACCTACTTGACCTTGTCCTCACCAATCTACCTGTCGCTAATGCATCTGTCCCATAGCTTTGGTAGCAGGGACAGCACAATCATTGTGAAGACAAAGTCTCGTCTTCACACTGAGCACACCCTCCAGTGCGTTGTGTAGCACTACCACCATGCTAAATGGGATAGATTCAGAACAGATCTAGCAGCTCATAACTGGGCATCCATGAGGTGCTGTGGGCCATCAGCAGCGGCAGAATTGTATCCCACCACAATCCGTAATCTCACTGTATCCCTCACTCTACCATTACCATCGAACCAGGGGACCAACCCTGGTTCAATGAGGAGTGCAGAAGAGCATGCTAGGAGCAGCACCAGGCGCACCTAAAAATAAGGTGCCAACCTGGGGAAGCAGCAACACAGGACTACATGCATGCTAACCAGTGGAAGCAGCAAGCTAAAGGCAGAGCTAAGCGATCCCACAATCAGCGGTTAAGATCAAAGCTCTGCAGTCCTGCCTCAACCAGTCGTGAATGGTGGTGGACAATTAAACAACTCACGGGAGGAGGAGGCTCCATGAATATTCCCATCCTCAATGTTCACGGAACCCAGCATGCGAGTGCAAAAGACAAGATTGAAGCGTTTGCAACCATCTTCAGCCAGAAGTGCCAAGTGGATAATCCATTTCGGTCTCCTCCGGAGGTTCCCACCATCACAGAAGCCAGTCTTCAGCCAATTCGATTCACTCCACGTGATATCAGGAAATGGCTGAGTACACTGGATACAGCAAAGGCTATGGGCCCCAACAATATCCCGGCTGTCGTGCTGAAGTATGAGTGTATAACGTGCCGGGGGTATAACAGGCGGGGTGTATAACGGGAGGTATGTATAACGGGCGGTGTGTATAACAGGCAGGAGGTATAGCGGGGTGTATATTGGGAGGGGTGTATAATGGGCGGGGTGTATAACGGGGTGTATAACGGGCGATGTGTATAATGGGCGGGGTCTATAATGGCGGTGTGTATAACGGGCGGGGTCTATAACGGGGTGTATAGCGGGCGGGGTGTATAACGGGGTGTATAATGGGCGGTGTGTATAACAGGTGGGGTGTATAATGGGCGGGGTGTATTATGGGCGGGGTCTATAACGGGGTGTATAACGGGCGGGGTCTATAATGAGCGGGGTGTATAATGGCGCGGTGTATAACGGGCAGGGTCTATAATGGGCGAGGTCTATAGTGGGTGGTGTGTATAACGGGCGGGGTCTATAATAGGCGGGGTCTATAATGGGCGGTGTGTATAATGGCGCGGTGTATAACGGGCAGGGTCTATAATGGGCGAGGTCTATAGTGGGTGGTGTGTATAATGGGCGGGGTCTATAATAGGCGGGGTCTATAATGGGGTCTATAACGGGAGGGTGTATAACGGGCAGGTGTATAACGGGCGTGGTGTATAACAGGCGCGTGTATAATAGGCGGGGTGTATAACGGGCAGGGAGTATAACGGGTGGGGTCTATAACGGGGTGTAAAACGGACAGGGTGTATAATGGGCGAAGTCTATAACGGACGGGGTCTATAGCGGACGGGTTCTATAATGGGCAGGGTCTATAATGGGGTGTATAATGGGTGGTGTGTATAATGGGCGAGATGTATTTATGGGGTGTATAACGGGCGGGTGTATAACGGGCGGGGTGTATAATGGACAGTGTATATAATGGGCTGGGTGTATAACGGGGCGAGATGTATAGCAGGGTGTATAACAGACGTGGTGTATAATGGATGGGATGTATAACGGGCAGGGTGTATAACGGGCGGTTGTATAACAGGCGGGGTGTATAACGGGGTGTATACCGGGCGAGGTGTATAACGGGCGGGGTGTATAACGGATGCGGTGTATAATGGACGGGGTCTATAACGGGCGTGGTCTATAATGGGCGGGGTCTATATTGGGCAGGGTCTATAATGGGCGGGGTCTATAATGGGCGGGGTCTATATTGGGCGGTATGTATAACGGGCGGGTGTATAACTGGTGGGGTCTATAACGAGGTGTATAATGGGTGGTGTGTATAATGGGCGAGGTGTATTTATGGGGTGTATAACGGGCTGGGTGTATAACAGGGTGTATAACGGGCGGGATGTAAAACGGGCTGGGTCTATAATGGGCGAGGTCTATAGTGGGTGGTGTGTATAACGGGCGGGGTCTATAATGGGCGGGCTCTATAAAGGGGTATATAACGGGCATGTGTATAATGGGGTGTATAACAGGCGGGTGTATAGCGGGCGGGATGTATAACAGGCGGGGTGTATAATGGGCGGGGTTTATAACGGGTGGGGTCTATAACGGGGTGTAAAATGGACGGGATGTATAATGGACAGGGTCTATAACGGACGGGGTCTATAATGGGCGGGGTCTATAATGGTGTGTATAATGGGTGGTGTGTATAATGGGCGAGGTGTATTTATGGGGTGTATAACAGGTGGGTGTATAATGAGCGGGGTGTATAACGGATGCGGTGTATAATGGATGGGGTCTATAACGGGCGTGGTCTATAATGGGCGGGGTCTATATTGGGCGGTATGTATAACGGGCGGGTGTATAACTGGCGGAGTCTATAACAGGGTGTATAATGGGCGGTGCGTATAATGGGCGAGGTGTATTTATGGGGTGTATAACGGGCGGGTGTATAACGGGCGGGATGTATAATGGACGGTGTATATAACGGGCTGGGTGTATAACGGGGTGTATAACGGGTGGGATGTAAAACGGGCGGGGTGTATAGCAGGGGTTATAACAGGCGTGATTTATAATGGGCGGGGTGTATAATGGGCGTGGTGTATAACGGGTGGGGTGTATAACAGGTGGTTGTATAACAGGCGGGGTGTATAACGGGGTGTATACCGGGCAAGGTGTATAACGGGCGAGGTGTATAACGGATGCGGTGTAAAATGGACGGGGTCTATAATGGGCAGGGTCTATAATGGGCGGGGTCTATATCGGGCGGTATGTATAACGGCCGGGTGTATAACGGGCGAGGTGTGTAACGAGCGGTGTGTATAATGGGGTGTATAACGGGCAGTATGTAAAATGGGCGGGGTGTATAACAGGGTGTATAACAGGCGGGATTTATAACGGGCAGGGTGTATAATGGGCGGGTGTATAACGGGCAGTTGTATAACAGGCGGGGTCTATAAAGGACAGTGTGTATAATGGGCGGGGTGTATAATGGGTGGTGTGTATAATGGGCGTGTGTATAATGGGATGTATAACGGGCGGGTGTATAACGGACGGGTGTATAACGGGGTTTATAACGGGCGGGTGTATAATGGGGTGTATAACGGGCATGTGTTTAACGGGGTGTATAACGGGCGGGTGCATAACGGGGTGTATAGCGGGTGGGATGTGTAACAGGGTGTAAAACGTGTGGCTGTGTAGCGGGTGGGTGCATAATGGGGTGTATAACGTGTGGGTGTATAACGGGCTGTATAACGGGTGGGTGTGTAACGGGCGGGTGTATAATGGGCGGGTATATAACAGGGTGTATAACGGGCAGGTGTATAATGGGCGGGTGTTTAACGGGGTGTATAACGGGTTGGGTGTGTAATGGGCGGGGTGTATAAAGGGCGGGTATAACAGGCGGGTGTATAATGGGTGGGTGTATAATGGGGGTATGTGTAATAGGCGGATTTATAATGGTGTGTATAACGGGCGGGGTGTATAACGGGTGGGTGTATAACAGGCAGGTGTATAACGGGCAGGTGTATAATGGGTTGGTGTATAACGGGCGGGTGTATAACGGTGTGTATAACGGGCGGGGTGTATAACGGGCAGGTGTATAACGGGCGGGGTGTATAACGGGCGGGTGTATAATGGGATGTATAACGGGTGAGTGTATAACGGGCAGATGTATAATGGGTGGATGTATAACGGGGTGTATAACGGGCGGGGTGTATAACGGGTGGGTGAATAACGGGCAGGTGTATAACGGGCAAGGTGTATAACGGGTGGGTGTATAACAGGCCGGTGTATAGCGGGCGGGGTGTATAACTGGGTGTATAACGGGCGGGTGTATAACAGGCGGGTGTATATTGGGCAGGTGTATAACGGGCAGGGTGTATAACGGGCGGGTGTATAACGGGCGGGTGTATAATGGGATGTATAACGGGGTGTATAACGGGCGGGTGTATAACGGGCGGGTGTATAACAGCAGGGTGTATAACGGGCAGGTGTATAACGGGCAGGTGTATAACGGGCAGGTGTATAAAGGGCAGGTGTATAACGGACGGGTGTATAACCTGCGGGTGTATAACAGGCAGGGTGTATAACGGGCGGGTGTATAACAGCAGGGTGTATAACGGGCAGGTGTATAACGGGCAGGTGTATAACGGGCAGGTGTATAAAGGGCAGGTGTATAACGGACGGGTGTATAACCTGCGGGTGTATAACAGGCAGGGTGTATAACGGGCGGGTGTATAACACGCAGGGTGTATAACGGGTGGGTGTATAACGGGTGGGTGTATAACAGGCAGGGTGTATAACGGACGGGTGTTAAACGGGGTGTATAACGGGCGGGTGTATAACGGGCGGGTGTATAACAGGCAGGGTGTGTAACGGGCGGGTGTATAACGGGTGGGTGTATAACAGGCAGGGTGTATAACGGGCGGGTGTATAACAGACGGGTGTATAACAGGGTGTATAACGGGCGGGTGTATAACGGGCTGGTGTATAACAGGCAGGGTGTATAACGGGCGGGTGTATAACAGACGGGTGTATAACAGGGTGTATAACGGGCGGGTGTATAACAGGCAGGGTGTGTAACGGGCGGGTGTATAACGGGCGGGTGTATAACTGGCGGGTGTATAACAGGGTGTATAACGGGTGGGTGTATAACGGGCAGGTGTATAATGGGGTGTATAACGGGTGGGTGTATAACGGGCGGGTGTATAATGGGGTGTATAACAGGCGGGGTGTATAACGGGGTGTATAACGGGCGGGGTGTATAGCGGGTGGGTGTATAACAGGCAGGGTATATAATGGGTGAGTGTATGATGGGGTGTATAATGGGATGTATAACGGGGTGTATAACGGGCGGGTGTATAACGGGCGGGTGTATAACAGGCAGGGTGTATAACGGGCAGGTGTATAAAGGGCAGGTGTATAACGGACGGGTGTATAACGGGCGGGTGTATAACAGGCAGGGTGTATAACGGACGGGTGTATACCGGGGTGTATAACGGGCGCGTGTGTAACGGGCGGGTGTATAACAGGCAGGGTTTATAACGGGCGAGTGTATAACGGGCAGGTGTATAACGGACGGGTGTATAACAGGCGGGTGCATAACAGACGGGTGTATAACAGGGTGTATAACGGGCGGGTGTATAACTGGCGGGTGTATAACGGGGTGTTTAACGGGCGGGTGTATAACGGGCGGGGTGTATAACGGGATGTATAACAGGCGGGGTGTATAGCGGGTGGGTGTATAACAGGCAGGGTATTTAATGGGCGAGTGTATAACGGGGTGTATAACGGGCGGGTGTATAACGGGCGGGGTGTATAAGGGGCGATTGTATAACGGGCGATTGTATAACGGGTGGGTGTATAACAGGCAGGGTATATAATGGGCGAGTGTATAACGGGGTATATAACGGGCGGGTGTATAACGGGTGGACGGACAGGTGTATTACTGGCTGCCGATTTGCTGCCACTATCAAAGTTGAGTTGTGCCACCAGTGCGCCGAATGTCAGTATTAAGAGTTGAACGTGCTGCAGTTAATCATTTTAATTTAAATAATTTGTTTTGTGTTTAGGCAGCAGAATCAAATACTCCCGGAATCCTCAGGTAAGGCACTGTGAAGTGGACAATCTCGACCTCTGCTGTCGTCCACACTGATACTCGTTTCTGAATTAAAGATGCTATTATAATTGTACTTGAAAATGCTAACAGGAAGGAGTTTGTTGGCTCTGATCTTGCTTCCTGATTTGATTAGTGAGAAAGATTAGCATTTATATCGCATGTTTCATGTGCTTAACTTGACCCAGAGCGCTTTACAGCCAATGAAGTAATTTTGAATTATAGACAGACAAATGCAGACAAAAGCGGCAGCCAATTTACACACAGCAAGGTCCCACAAACAACAATGAGAGAATGAGCAGATGGTGTGTTTTTTAGTTGTTGATTGATTATTGCCTCTGACTCAGAGGTGAGTGTGCTGGCACTGAGAAAAGGCTGACATCGAGGTCCAACTCCTGACTTCAAAGCACAAAGAAAGATCTTGCTCCCAGCACTCTGCACATCCTACTGGTGAACTGGCGGAGGAGATATGGAGATATAACCGCAACTTCTGACCTCCCCTCCTGTACCTGTCAGAAGGAAATGGCCTCCACTCAGAGTCCTGAGGGCAATGTGCAACTCACCGAACTGATAAATGTCTGTGAGCCCTTGATTCATCACTTCTTCGCACAACGTTTTTAAACTCTCATATCTCCTCCTGCCGCACTGTGCCATGATTTGCAGCGCTTGCTCAGGAGCATCCTTCTTTTAAAATAGTCGCCGTTATCGAATTCTCTCTCACTGAAAACCAGAATAAATGGGAGTGAAATTTGTCTGCGGTAATAGTGCGAAATGTACGATCGTGAATCAACAACTGGTTTGACACCATGCCTACTGACTTGGACAAAAATGGAAATCTAGGGCCTCTGATGAAGTGATAACGTTTAACACTTCGAACTGCAAAGTCTTGTACATAAATTTTTAAAAAAGGAAGTGTGCAGGGAATGGAATTGAACCCGGAGACTTGAAAACCACCTGGGGCTTCTCTGCATCCTATGACTTTCAGTGTCCACATAATGTCAAAATTCATCCTATAAACTGCATAGGAACACATAGAAGTTACATAACGGATCAGGCCGTTCGGCCCAACCAGTCCGTGTTGGTGTTAACCCTCCACACGAGCAAATAGTTCGAATTGCATTTACCCTCCCTGTTCCCACATCCTTTCCCTTCACCCACCTATCCAAGCTAACCTTGAATGTTGACAGCGTTTCTGCTTCCACCTTTAACCCTGAATTCCCCTAACCTCACAACTCTCTGTGAAGAGGTTTCACCTTCCTCTGTGCTAAACCTGCTGCATTTAAGCCTCTACCTATTACATCGCTAGAAGCAACATTTGACTTCATGTAAATGCACCCAGCATTAAAGCAAAGGAAAGAATTTGCAATAATATAGCGCCTTTCATGACTTTAGCATGTCCCAAAGCACTTTACAGCCAATTAAGAAATGTGAGCAGGAGTAGGCCTTACTGCCCCTCGAGCCTGCTCCGCCATTCAATAAGATCATGGCTGATCTTCTATATCAACTTAATTTTCTCGCCCTATCCCTTAGTATCCAAAAAACGGAAGTATTTTTGATGCGTAGTCACTGTTGTAATGTAGGAAACGCAGCACCCAGTTTGCACACAAGCAGCAATGTGATACATGCCCAGATAATCTGTTTTAGTGATGTTGGCTGAGAGCTAAATATTGGGCAAGACATCCAAGAAAACTCCCCAGTTCTTCTTCGAATAATGCTGTGGGATCTTTTACGCCCACCCGAGAGGGCAGACAGGACCTCGGCTTAAAGTCTCATCTGAAAGACAGCACCTCTGACAGTGCAGCACTCGCTCAGCACTGCACTGAAGTGCCGGCCTACTCAAGTCACTGGAGTGGGACTCAACCTCCTGGCCCAGAAGCGAGAGTGCTCCCTTTGGGCCGAAGCAGATAATTTAAATGCATGCATTCCTCCTTTTAACAGTGTGGTAGCAAAGGCGGTTTGGGGCACGGGTAATATAACCCAGAACACTCTCCCAACAACAAATGTAACCGTGAGCTATGGTTGCGGTGGGGTTGTTTCCTGCCCTGCCGAGGCTCGCTGCACCGAATGGAGGCTAAGTTCCCAACCTCAGGCACAACGCTATTGTGTAAGGTCTGTTAGGAGGTGGACAACACTGGCCTTGAAATGTTTCCATCTCCAATTGTTCCACTCTTGCTCACCTGTGCTAATGACTCCTATTTGTCTGATTACTGCTGCTGTGAAGCACCTTGGGACGTTTCACTAGGTTAAAGGCACTATATAAATGCAAGTTGTTGCAGGAGCAGTTGGAAGGAGTGTGCTCCCAGGGCTGAAGTATTATACCAGCTAAGGCTCCAGTTCAGAGTCACAATGGTGGTAACTTTAGAGCAGGCACTTTGCCCCAACGCTCTCCTACATAATTGTTGTCTGGATCCGGAGAAAGTAGGGAAGAGAATGAGATTCCAGATCCACATTTGTTGATTGTTACTCTATTATTACAGATTACAAACCTGATGACAACATGGGATGGGATTCAGATGAATTTGTAAGTAATCTTATTTGCCTTTTCATAATGACAGTCCCCTGAAAACAGCACCGAAAGATTTTCTCTGATGCTTCCTGTAGACGTTTAATATTAAAAGTAAATGATGTGTGGTTCAGACAGAGGATGATGATGACTATGAGGACCCAGACCAGGAGCAGGGCTCTGAGGATGGTGGAGATTATGAATCCCCAAATGAAGATGGTGAGGGACGCAACAGTGACAACGACTATGAACCACCTCCTTCCAATGATGAGGAAGCCCATCAAAGCATGATATGTGCGGCAAAACCGATCTCCAATGACTCCGACTATGCAGGTAACTTCCCAAACTCAGCACACAGATTAATGCCTGCCAATACGTAGGAGCTGCCTGTCACAAATAGCAGAAAGTTCAGGCCTGAGCAAGTTCACAGGGACAGCTGACTCGGATCTATTACAACGCTTGGAGTATAAATCTATAGAAAGGTACACTTCTCAAAGCACATCGAGAGAATGAGTTGGTAGCTGAGGATAACAAATCTGAGCAGATCCCCAGGGTCAGAAATAGCAACTGGATCAGTCAAGACAAGGCTTCAATTTCCGATCAAAGGAACAAGGTCGAGACCAGCCTCACTGTGGAACTGCCCATTTATTCAATAACTGTTTTACTAGAAGTTTAATTCTGGTTTCTGCAATGATTTAATATGATTATTTTAACTGATTTCATTATTCACCTTTAGAGATTATGGGGCAGAAATTCGGTAACGTCCCGTTTGGGGACAGTAACCAAGGGGAGGCGGGACTTCCTGTGCCCGGTACGGAAGTCCCGCCCCGGGTGCGACATTGGGGTTACCGCCCCCGAGAGGAAGTGGAGCGCAATGTCGGGCACTCCACTTCCTCTCAGGGGCAGTAAGTGCGGGACTTTTCCAGTGCTCCGCGGAGCGCAGCATGGTGCTGGCAGGAGAACAGGACCCTCCCCTTCCATTAAAGGGGAGGGCACGCTGCAAGCTCTGCAGTGGGGCAAGGGGCCACCACTTCTCCACCGGGGAGCAGAGTGCCATGGCAATGGCCCGGCACAGAAGCGGAGTGCCAGGCTGCAACATGGCAGCACGGACCCCGCAAAATCTTCAACGAAAATCTGGACCAGTAAGTCAGCAGTTTAAACAAAATGGCAGCACGCACCTCCCCTTTAATTTTCGGCTGGTTTGTGACCCTAATTATTGTGTGTGGTGTGTGAGAGCCTAGTGTATGTGTGTGTGTGTACCTGTGTGTGTGTGTGTGTGTGTACCTGTGTGTGTCCCTGTGTGTGTGTGTGTGTGTGTCCTGTGTGTCTACCTGTGTGTGTGTGTACCTGTGTGTGTGTACCTGTGTGTGTCCCTGTGTGTGTCCTGTGTGTGTACCTATGTGTGTACCTGTGTGTGTGTGTGTCCTGTGTGTGTACCTGTGTGTGTGTGTGTGTCCTGTGTGTGTCCTGTGTGTGTGTGTGTGTGTATATGAGAGACAGCAGTTTTATGTTCAGACAATTGAATGCACGGTGTCTGTATAGATGAATCTACAGCTTCCCTGAGGATCAGATGAGTGATGGTTGAGCTTTTTCCGCTGTCCCAATGATGCTATGAAGAGATGTCACGATTACTGAGGATTGTGTGCATCGAAGGGAACATTTTTGCCTTCAATGGTGCAAGCACAGAATTTTGTGCAGCAGGAACACTTAACAGGAGCTCAAATGCACATCCATGACGGATGGAGGGTTGGGAGGGCTGAGAACTTGAAGTGGGTCTGAATTCCCAATATCAGCTCCTAGCATTAGGCAGCTGTGCTAAAGATGAAACTTTAATTCTGTCTTATGGTGTTAGGTAAATGAACTAAACTGAGACAAAATACAGAAAGCATCATAAACTTGAGGAAGGCAGGAGGCTGTTGTATTCTATTCACTTCTATTGTGGTAATTATTACAAACAAGGTTACCTAGTGCAAGAATGGGCAACCTTTTTGAGCTGAGGATATAACCAGTTAGTGGTCCGCACCTGATCTCACAGAAACGTGAGTCACTATACCCAGAAAATCCAAATGCTCATACACATGTCCAGGCTGACATAAGAACATAAGAACATGAAATAGGAGCAGGAGTAGGCCATATGACTCCTCGAGCCTGCTCCGTCATTCAGTAAGATCATGGCTGATCATCGACCTCAACTCCACTGTCCCACCCGATCTCCATATCCCTTGATTCCCCTTGACTCCAAAAATCTATCTATCTCAGCCTTGAATATATTCAACGACTCAGCATCCACAGCCCTCTGGGGCAGAGAATCCCAAAAATTTACAACCCTCTGAGTGAAGAAATTCCTCCTTATCTCTGTCTTCAATGGTCTACTACTTACCCTGAGACTGTACCTCCTAGTTCACCTATCAGGGGAAACAACCTCTCAGCATCTACCCTGTCAATCCCCTTCAGAATCTTGTATGTTTCAATGAGATCACCTCTCATTCTTCTAAATACCAGAGAGTATTGGCCCATTCTGCACAATCTCTCCTCGTAGGACAACCCTCTCTTCCCAGGAATCCATGTAGTGAACCTTCGTTGCATTGCCTCCAAGGCAAGTATATCCTTCCTTGGATAAGGAGACCAAAACTGTGCCCAGTACTCCAGGTGTGGTCTCAACAAGGCTCTGTACAATTGTAGCAAGACTTCCTTACTCTTAATACTCTAAACCCCTTTCAATAAAGGCCAAAATGCCATTTGCATTCCTTATTGCTTGCTGTACCTGCATGCTAGCTTTCTGTGTTTCTTGCACAAGGACAGCAAAATCTCTCTCAACACCAACATTTAAAAGTTTCTCACCATTTAAAAAATATTCTGTTTTTCTATTCTTCCTACCAAAGTGAATAACCTCACATTTCCCCACATTATGCTCCATCTGCCAACTTACTGCCCACTCACTCAGTCTATCTATATCCCTTTGCAGACGCTTTGTGTCCTCCTCACAGCTTACTGTCCCACCTAGCTTTGTATCATCAACAAACTTGGCTACATTACACTCGGTCCCTTCATCAAGGTCGGTAATATAGATTGTAAATAGCTGAGGCCCCAGCACTGATCCTTGCGGCAACCCACTAGTTATAGCCTGCCAACCTGAAAAAGACCCGTTTATCCCTACTCTCTGTTTTCTGTCCGTTAACCAAATCTCTATCCATACTAATATATTACCTCCAATCCCATGATCCCTTATCTTGTGTAATAACCTTTCATGTGGCACTTTATTAAATGCCTTTTGCAAATCCAAATATACTACATCTACTGGTTCTCCTTTACCCTGACAGTTACATCCTCAAAAAACTCTAATAAATTTATCAAACACGATTTCCCTTCCATAAAACCATGTTGACTCTGCCTAATCATGTTAATGGTTTTTTAAGTGCTTTGATACCACTTCCTTAACAATGGATTCCAGCATTTTCCCAATGACTGAAGTCAGGATAATTGGTCTGCAGTTCCCTGTTTTCTCTCTCTCTCCTTTCTTAAAAAGCGATGTTACATTTGCTGGGACCGTTCTAGAATCTAGGGAATTTTGGAAGATCAAAACCAATGCATCCACTATCTCTGCAGCCTCCTCTTTTTGAATCCTAAGATATAGGCCTTCAGGTCCAGGGGATTTGTCGGCTTTTAGTCCCATTAGTTTCTCTAGTTCTTTTTCTCTATTGATATTAATGTCATTAAGTTCCTCACCCTCATTAGACCCTTGGTTTCCTACCATTTTAGGCATGCTTTTTGTGTATTCTCCTGTGAAGACATACATATATCTAAGCTCCCATACACACGTCCACACTCCCATACACATGTGCACACTCCCATACACACATGCACACTCCCATACACACGTGCACATTCCCATACACACGTCCACACTCCCATACACACGTCCACACTCCCATACACACGTTCACACTCCCATACACACGTCCACACTCCCATACACACGTCCACACTCCCATACACACGTCCACACTCCCATACACACGTACACACTCCCATACACACGTGCACACGCCCATACACACGTACACACTCCCATACACATGTCCACATACACAACTGTTTCATCATGCCAGACATAGTTTTGTTGAATTTTAACCCCCAAGGATGGGTGGGTTGGGTGTCGGGGTGCAGGTAACATTTTAAATTCTCAAATCCACCCCAACCCATCAACACTCCCTCCATTTCTGGAGGCGAGTCGGACGTGGGCCATTAATCAACTTCACAACTTCCTGCCATCTGCTCCCCATGACAATCCGTGTTGGAGTGAAGAAAATCGGAGTCAACGAGCAGTGGGGTGAGGGGTGAACGGGACTTTGGTTTTGGATGAGCTCAAGCTTATGCAGGGTGGAAGTTGGGCGTCCAATCAGGGGTGCGCTGGAATAGTGGAGTCCAGAGGTACCAAAGATATGGGTGAATGTTTCAGCAGCAGATGAGCTGAATATGGTTAGCTGCATACATTCAAAACAATTTATAGTTGTGAAACAAAATTTAGAAACTCATTAATCAACTTTTCTTCTTTCTTTTTAGACAAACGTTCAACGCTAACATCAGGCAACCACCCGCCCATCCCCCCTCAGCGGCCTGGATCAGTGCCAATTCCACCAGCTATAAACAAGGCCAATATTGTAAGTGTTTGGTGGCGAAACCGCGTGTGCCCCCATTAACTCACCTTTGGCCATTTCTTTCTGCCCCCGTTCTTTGGGAGGTAAGAGATTTATCAGAGTGATCACACACTTGTGAGTGACAGCAGGCAGAGGCTGGTAAATCTAATGTCAACCCTCCTGAAGATGGAACGTAGGGAAGCATTAGACAAATATTTATTTCACCTTCCTGCTGTCCCTGAGTGCAGCTGACCAGCCCTTTCGATAGAGCTGTCACACTCGCCTCCTGGACCATCACGGTCTGAGGGTGGGTTCAGGTGTCGGTGCCAGTGCTGATTGACACGGAAATGGCAATGGTGGGGTTTGAAATGTCACCAACCCTATTTCAATATTTTCATTCAGGCCCCCGCCCAGCCCCCGCCCGCCACATCTCATCATAGGCGGTCCCTCGATGACTTGCTTCCACGAGTTCACAGCTGTTTCAATGAAGGACCCGATGTTCCAGTCCTGAACTCCAATTAAGGGGGTGGAAGATGCCTGTTTGTGGATTTTTTTTAAACTTGTGGTGACCGTTGCACACCAGCTACCACACAGGTTTGATAGAGCTAGGTCTTGGTCCAGTGGCAAGGGTTAGCCAGGACAACTGGAGTCCTGCTCTGCTGCACGGACCTAATGCACACACATATCGCAGTGTGGGCTGGCCCGTGCTGTCCTTGGGCCCTCAGCTCTTCTGGGCCCCGAACCCTCATTCGCAACCCTCCATCACAATCTCTCGCCGCTCCTCCATCACAAAAACACTCACTACACCTCCGCCACGATCCCTCACCGCTCCTCCACGACAAAAACACTCGCCGCACCTCAGCACCAAACATTCGTTGAACCTCCGCCACGATCACCCACCGAATCTCAGCCATGACCCCGCAATACTTCTCCACCTCGATCACTCACCGCACCTCCGCCAGTACCTTCGCGCCCCCCTGCTTTACCTGGGCCCGCCGATGCACCTGCCCATGCTCCAAACGCCGACCCGAGTCTTGATAACGTCACCCGGTCACCCACCTCGAAGCCGTCACACATTTGTGTCGGCTTGAGCAGAAAGTTGTTACAGCTGTTGTTATAGCTCCGACCTCTGCAGGTGTTCTCTCGCAGGTTGGAGTGGCTCACGACATTGAGAAGACCTGCAGGAGCATTCGCTACAAAAAGAGCTGGAGCGGCTGGCCCCTCAACATTGTGGGCTGCCCCAACCTGCGAGAGAAGCCCCACATCAGCAGTAGTGCTAACCATCTAAATCACAGTCCATAATCGCAATCCATAATCACAGTCCATAATCGCAGTCCATAATCACAGTCTATAATCGCAATCCATAATCGCAGTCCATAATCACAGTCCATAATCGCAGTCTATAATCGCAGTCTATAATCGCAATCCATAATCGCAGTCCATAATCGCAGTCTATAATCGCAGTCAATAATCGCAGTCCATAATCGCAGTCTATAATCGCAGTCCATAATCGCAGTCCATAATCGCAGTCTATAATCGCAGTCCATAATCGCAGTCTATAATCGCAGTCCAGAATCGCAGTCTATAATCGCAGTCCAGAATCGCAGTCCACAATCGCAGTCCAGAATCGCAGTCCAGAATCGCAGTCTATAATCGCAGTCTATAATCGCAGTCCAGAATCACAGTGCAGAATCGCAGTCCAGAATCGCAGTCTATAATCGCAGTCCAGAATCGCAGTCTATAATCGCAGTCCAGAATCACAGTGCAGAATCGCAGTCCAGAATCGCAGTCCAGAATCGCAGTCCATAATCGCAGTCCAGAATCGCAGTCTATAATCGCAGACCAGAATCACAGTCCAAAATCGCACTCCAGAAACGCAGTCCAGAATCGCAGTCCAAAATCACAGTCCAGAATCGCAGTCTACAATCGCAGTCCAGAATCGCAGTCCAGAATCGCAGTCCATAATTGCAGTCTATAATCGCAGTCCAGAATCGCAGTCTATAATCGCAGTCCATAATCACAGTCCATAATCGCAGTCCAGAATCGCAATCTATAATCGCAGTCCAGAATCACAGTCCAGAATCGCAGTTCAGAATCGCAGTCCAGAATCGCAGTCCATAATCGCAGTCCAGAATCGCAGTCCATAATCGCAGTCCAGAATCGCAGTCCATAATCGCAGTCTATAATCGCAGTCTATAATCGCAGTCTATAATCGCAGTCCATAATCACAGTCCAGAATCGCAGTCTATAATCGCAGTCCAGGATGAAAGTCCAGAATCACAGTCTATAATCGCAGCTTATAATCGCAGTCTATAATCGCAATCCATAATCACAGTCTATAATCGCAGTCCATAATCGCAGTCCATAATCGCAGTCTATAATCGCAGTCCAGAATCACAGTCCAGAATCGCAGTCCAGAATCGCAGTCCATAATCGCAGTCCATAATCGCAGTCCAGAATCGCAGTCTATAATCACAGTCTATAATCGCAGTCCATAATCACAGTCCATAATCGCAGTCCATAATCGCAGTCTATAATCGCAATCCATAATCACAGTCTATAATCGCAGTCCATAATCACAGTCCATAATCGCAGTCCAGAATCGCAGTCTATAATCGCAGTCCAGAATCGCAGTCCAGAATCGCAGTCCAGAATCGCAGTCCATAATCGCAGTCCAGAATCGCAGTCCAGAATCGCAGTCTATAATCGCAGTCCAGTATCGCAGTCCAGAATCGCAGTCCATAATCGCAGTCTATAATCGCAGTCTATAATCGCAGTCTATAATCGCAGTCCATAATCACAGTCCAGAATCGCAGTCTATAATCGCAGTCCAGAATCAAAGTCCAGATTCACAGTCTATAACCGCAGCTTATTATCGCAGTCCATAATCGCAGTCCATAATCGCAGTCTATAATCGCAGTCCATAATCGCAGTCCAGAATGACAGTCCAGAATCGCAGTCTATAATCGCAGTCCAGAATCACAGTCTATAATCGCAGTCCATAATCGCAGTCTATAATCGCAGTCCAGAATCGCAGTCGATAATCGCAGTCCATAATCGCAGTCTATAATCGCAGTCCAGAATCGCAGTCGATAATCGCAGTCCATAATCGCAGTCTATAATCGCAGTCCAGAATCGCAGTCGATAATCGCAGTCCATAATCGCAGTCTATAATCGCAGTCCAGAATGACAGTCCAGAATCGCAGTCTATAATTACAGTCTATAATCGCAGCTTATAATCGCAGTGCATAATAGCAGTTCATAATCGCAGTCCATAATCGCAGTCTCTAATCGCAGTCCAGAATGACAGTCCAGAATCGCAGTCTATAATCGCAGTCCAGAATCACAGTCTATAATCGCAGTCCATAATCGCAGTCTATAATCGCAGTCTATAATCGCAGTCCAGAATCGCAGTCTATAATCGCAGTCTATAATCGCAGTCGATAATCGCAGTCCAGAATCACAGTCCAGAATCACAGTCCAGAATCACAGTCTATAATCGCAGCTTAAAATCGCAGTCCATAATCGCAGTCTATAATCGCTTCCAGAATCACAGTCCAGAATTGCAGTCTCTAATCGCAGTCCAGAATGACAGTCCAGAATCGCAGTCTATAATCGCAGTCCAGAATCGCAGTCTATAATCGCTTCTAGAATCACAGTCCAGAATCGCAGTCTATAATCGCAGTCCAGAATCGCAGTCCATAATCGTAGTCTATAATCGCAGTCTATAATCACAGTCCATAATCGCAGTCCATAATCGCAGTCCATAATCGCAGTCTATAATCGCAGTCTATAATCGCAGACTATAATCGCAGTCCATAATCGCAGTCCATAATCGCAGTCTATAATCGCAATCCATAATCGCAGTCCATAATCGCAGTCCAGAATCGCAGTTCAGAATCGCAGTCCAGAATCGCAGTCCAGGATCGCAGTCCAGAAGCGCAGTCCAGAATCGCAGGTTTTAATCGCAGTCTATAATCGTAGTCTATAATCGCAGTCCAGAATCGCAGTCCAAAATCCGGATCCATAATCACAGTCCAATATCGCAGTCTATAATCACAGTCTATAAACGGAGTCCAGAATCGCAGTCCAGAATCGCAGTCCAGGATCGCAGTCCAGGATCACAGTTCAGAATCGCAGTCCAGAGTCGCAGTCTATAATCGCAGTCTATAATCGCAGTCTATAATCGCAGTCCAGAATCGCACTCCATAATCGCAGTCTATAATCGCAGTCCATAATCGCAGTCCAGAATCGCAGTCCAGAATCGCAGTCCAGAATCGCAGACCAGGATCGCAGTGAAGAATCGCAGTCCAGAATCGCAGTTTATAATCGCAGTCTATAATCGCAGTCCAGAATTGCAGTCCATAATCCGAATCCATAATCACAGTCCAGAATCGCAGTCTATAATCACAGTCTATAATCGGAGTCCATAATCGCAGTCCAGAATCGCAGTCCAGAATCGCAGTCCATAAACACAGTCTATAATCGCAGTCCATAATCGCAATCCATAATCACAGTCCATAATCACAGTCCAGAATCGCAGTCTATAATCGCAGTCTATAATCGCAGTCCAGAATCGCAGTCCAGGACCGCAGTCCAGAATCGCAGTCGATAATCGCAGCTTAAAATCGCAGTCTATAATCGCAGTCCATAATCGCAGTCTATAATCGCAGTCCATAATCGCAGTCTATAACCGCAGTCCAGAATCGCAGTCCAGAATCGCAGTCCATAATTGCAGTTTATAATCACAGTCCATGATCGCAGCTTTTAATCGCAGTCCATAATCGCAGTCCATAATCGCAATCTATAATCGCAGACCATAATCGCAGTCTATAATCGCAGTCCATAATCGCAGTCCATAATCGCAATCTATAATCGCAGACCATAATCGCAGTCTATAATCACAGTCCAGAATCGCAGTCTATAATCGCAATCCAGAATCGCAGTCTATAATCGCAGTCTATAATCGCAGTCCATAATCGCAGTCGAAAGTCGCAGTCTATAATCGCAGTCCATAATCGCAGTACTTAATCGCAGTCTATAATCGCAGTCTATAATCACAGTCCATAATCGCAGTCTATAATCGCAGAGTATAATCGCAGTCCATAATCGCAGTCCATAATCGCAGTCCATAATCGCAGTCTATAATCGCATTCCATAATCGCAGTCCATAATCGCAGTCTATAATCGCAGTCCATAATCGCAGTCCATAATCGCATTCCAGAATCGCAGTTCAGAATCGCAGTCCAGAATCGCAGTCCAGGATCGCAGTCCAGAATCGCAGTCCAGAATCGCAGTCTATAATCGCAGTCTATAATTGCAGTCCAGAATCGCAGTCCATAATCGGGATCCATAATCACAGTCCAGAATCGCAGTCTATAATCACAGTCTATAAACGGAGTCCATAATCGCAGTCCATAATAGCAGTCCAGAATCGCAGTCCAGGATCACAGTCCAGAATCGCAGTCCAGAGTCGCAGTCTATAATCGTAGTCCAGAATCGCAGTCTATAATCGCAGTCTATAATCGCAGTCCATAATCACAGTCCAGAATCGCAGTCTATAATCGCAGTCCATAATCGCGATCTATAATCGCAGTCTATAATCGCAGTCCATAATCGCAGTCTTTAATCGCAGTCGAAAATCGCAGTCTATAATCGCAGTCCAGAATCACAGTCCAGAATCACAGTCTATAATCGCAGCTTATAATCGCAGTCCATAATCGCAGTCCATTATCGCAGTCTATAATCGCAGTCCATAATCGCAGTCTATAATCGCAGTCCATAATCGCAGTCCATAATCGCAGTCTATAATCGCAGCTTATAATCGCAGTCCATAATCGCAGTCCATAATCGCAGTCTATAATCGCAGTCCATAATCACAGTCCATAATCGCAGTCCAGAATCGCAGTCTATAATCGCAGTCCATAATTGCAGTCCAGAATCGCAGTCCAGAATCGCAGTCCAGAATCGCAGTCCATAATCGCAGTCCAGAATCGCAGTCTATAATCACAGATCAGAATCACAGTCCAGAATCACAGTCCAGAAACGCAGTCCAGAATCGCAGTCCAAATCCACAGTCCAGAATCGCAGTCTACAATCGCAGTCCAGTATCGCAGTCCATAATCGCAGTCCATAATCGCAGTCTATAATCGCAGTCTATAATCGCAGTCCATAATCACAGTCCAGAATCGCAGTCTATAATCCCAGTCCAGAATCAAAGTCCAGAATCACAGTCTATAATTGCAGCTTATAATCGCAGTCCATAATCGCAGTCCATAATCGCAGTCTATAATCGCAGTCCATAATCGCAGTCTATAATCGCAGTCCATAATCGCAGTCTATAATCGCAGTCCAGAATGACAGTCCAGAATCGCAGTCTATAATCGCAGTCCAGAATCACAGTCTATAATCGCAGTCCATAATCGCAGTCTATAATCGCAGTCTATAATCGCAGTCCAGAATCGCAGTCTATAATCGCAGTCTATAATCGCAGTTGATAATCGCAGTCCAGAATCACAGTCCAGAATCGCAGCTTAAAATCGCAGTCCATAATCGCAGTCTGTAATCGCTTCCAGAATCACAGTCCAGAATCGCAGTCTATAATCGCAGTCCAGAATCACAGTCGAAAATCGCAGTCCATAATCGCAGTCCATAATCGCAGTCCAGAATCGCAGTCTATAATCGCAGTCTATAATCGCTTCCAGAATCACAGTCCAGAATCGCAGTCTATAATCGCAGTCCAGAATCACAGTCCATAATCGCAGTCTATAATCACAGTCCATAATCGCAGTCTATAATCGCAGACTATAATCGCAGTCTATAATCACAGTCCATAATCGCAGTCTATAATCGCAGAGTATAATCGCAGTCCATAATCGCAGTCCATAATCGCAGTCCATAATCGCAGTCTATAATCGCATTCCATAATCGCAGTCCATAATCGCAGTCTATAATCGCAGTCCATAATCGCAGTCCATAATCGCATTCCAGAATCGCAGTTCAGAATCGCAGTCCAGAATCGCAGTCCAGGATCGCAGTCCAGAATCGCAGTCCAGAATCGCAGTCTATAATCGCAGTCTATAATCACAGTCTATAATTGCAGTCCGGAATCGCAGTCCAGAATCCGGATCCATAATCACAGTCCAGAATCGCAGTCTATAATCACAGTCTATAAACGGAGTCCATAATCGCAGTCCATAATCGCAGTCCAGAATCGCAGTCCAGGATCACAGTCCAGAATCGCAGTCCAGAGTCGCAGTCTATAATCGTAGTCCAGAATCGCAGTCTATAATCGCAGTCTATAATCGCAGTCCATAATCACAGTCAAGAATCGCAGTCTATAATCGCAGTCCATAATCGCGGTCCATAATCGCAGTCTATAATCGCAGTCCATAATCGCAGTCTTTAATCGCAGTCTATAATCGTAGTCTATAATCGCAGTCTATAATCGCAGTCCAGAATCACAGTCCAGAATCACAGTCTATAATCGCAGCTTATAATCGCAGTCCATAATCGCAGTCCATTATCGCAGTCTATAATCGCAGTCCATAATCGCAGTCTATAATCGCCGTCCATAATCGCAGTCCATAATCGCAGTCTATAATCGCAGTCTATAATCGCAGCTTATAATCGCAGTCCATAATCGCAGTCCATAATCGCAGTCTATAATCGCAGTCCATAATCACAGTCCATAATCGCAGTCCAGAATCGCAGTCTATAATCACAGTCCATAATCGCAGTCCAGAATCGCAGTCCAGAATCGCAGTCTATAATCGCAGATCAGAATCACAGTCCAGAATCGCAGTCCAGAAACGCAGTCCAGAATCGCAGTCCAAATCCACGGTCTAGAATCGCAGTCTACAATCGCAGTCCAGTATCGCAGTCCATAATCGCAGTCCATAATCGCAGTCTATAATCGCAGTCTATAATCGCAGTCCATAATCACAGTCCAGAATCGCAGTCTATAATCCCAGTCCAGAATCAAAGTCCAGAATCACAGTCTATAATTGCAGCTTATAATCGCAGTCCATAATCGCAGTCCATAATCGCAGTCTATAATCGCAGTCCATAATCGCAGTCGATAATCGCAGTCCATAATCGCAGTCTATAATCACAGTCCAGAATGACAGTCCGGAATCGCAGTCTATAATCGCAGTCCAGAATCACAGTCTATAATCGCAGTCCATAATCGCAGTCTATAATCGCAGTCCAGAATCGCAGTCTATAATCGCAGTCTATAATCGCAGTTGATAATCGCAGTCCAGAATCACAGTCCAGAATCACAGTCTATAATCGCAGCTTAAAATCGCAGTCCATAATCGCAGTCCATAATCGCAGTCTATAATCGCAGTCTATAATCGCAGCTTATAATCGCAGTCCATAATCGCAGTCCATAATCGCAGTCTATAATCGCAGTCCATAATCACAGTCCATAATCGCAGTCCAGAATCGCAGTCTATAATCGCAGTCCATAATTGCAGTCCAGAATCGCAGTCCAGAATCGCAGTCCAGAATCGCAGTCCATAATCGCAGTCCAGAATCGCAGTCTATAATCACAGATCAGAATCACAGTCCAGAATCGCAGTCCAGAAACGCAGTCCAGAATCGCAGTCCAAATCCACAGTCCAGAATCGCAGTCTACAATCGCAGTCCAGTATCGCAGTCCATAATCGCAGTCCATAATCGCAGTCTATAATCGCAGTCTATAATCGCAGTCCATAATCACAGTCCAGAATCGCAGTCTATAATCCCAGTCCAGAATCAAAGTCCAGAATCACAGTCTATAATTGCAGCTTATAATCGCAGTCCATAATCGCAGTCCATAATCGCAGTCTATAATCGCAGTTCATAATCGCAGTCTATAATCGCAGTCCATAATCGCAGTCTATAATCGCAGTCCAGAATGACAGTCCAGAATCGCAGTCTATAATCGCAGTCCAGAATCACAGTCTATAATCGCAGTCCATAATCGCAGTCTATAATCGCAGTCTATAATCGCAGTCCAGAATCGCAGTCTATAATCGCAGTCTATAATCGCAGTTGATAATCGCAGTCCAGAATCACAGTCCAGAATCGCAGCTTAAAATCGCAGTCCATAATCGCAGTCTGTAATCGCTTCCAGAATCACAGTCCAGAATCGCAGTCTATAATCGCAGTCCAGAATCACAGTCGAAAATCGCAGTCCATAATCGCAGTCCATAATCGCAGTCCATAATCGCAGTCCAGAATCGCAGTCTATAATCGCTTCCAGAATCACAGTCCAGAATCGCAGTCTATAATCGCAGTCCAGAATCACAGTCCATAATCGCAGTCTATAATCACAGTCCATAATCGCAGTCTATAATCGCAGACTATAATCGCAGTCTATAATCACAGTCCATAATCGCAGTCTATAATCGCAGAGTATAATCGCAGTCCATAATCGCAGTCCATAATCGCAGTCCATAATCGCAGTCTATAATCGCATTCCATAATCGCAGTCCATAATCGCAGTCCATAATCGCAGTCCATAATCGCATTCCAGAATCGCAGTTCAGAATCGCAGTCCAGAATCGCAGTCCAGGATCGCAGTCCAGAATCGCAGTCCAGAATCGCAGTCTATAATCGCAGTCTATAATCGCAGTCTATAATTGCAGTCCGGAATCGCAGTCCAGAATCCGGATCCATAATCACAGTCCAGAATCGCAGTCTATAATCACAGTCTATAAACGGAGTCCATAATCGCAGTCCATAATCGCAGTCCAGAATCGCAGTCCAGGATCACAGTCCAGAATCGCAGTCCAGAGTCGCAGTCTATAATCGTAGTCCAGAATCGCAGTCTATAATCGCAGTCTATAATCGCAGTCCATAATCACAGTCAAGAATCGCAGTCTATAATCGCAGTCCATAATCGCGGTCTATAATCGCAGTCTATAATCGCAGTCCATAATCGCAGTCTTTAATCGCAGTCTATAATCGTAGTCTATAATCGCAGTCTATAATCGCAGTCCAGAATCACAGTCCAGAATCACAGTCTATAATCGCAGCTTATAATCGCAGTCCATAATCGCAGTCCATTATCGCAGTCTATAATCGCAGTTCATAATCGCAGTCTATAATCGCCGTCCATAATCGCAGTCCATAATCGCAGTCTATAATCGCAGTCTATAATCGCAGCTTATAATCGCAGTCCATAATCGCAGTCCATAATCGCAGTCTATAATCGCAGTCCATAATCACAGTCCATAATCGCAGTCCAGAATCGCAGTCTATAATCGCAGTCCATAATCGCAGTCCAGAATCGCAGTCCAGAATCGCAGTCCAGAATCGCAGTCCATAATCGCAGTCCAGAATCGCAGTCTATAATCGCAGATCAGAATCACAGTCCAGAATCGCAGTCCAGAAACGCAGTCCAGAATCGCAGTCCAAATCCACGGTCTAGAATCGCAGTCTACAATCGCAGTCCAGTATCGCAGTCCATAATCGCAGTCCATAATCGCAGTCTATAATCGCAGTCTATAATCGCAGTCCATAATCACAGTCCAGAATCGCAGTCTATAATCCCAGTCCAGAATCAAAGTCCAGAATCACAGTCTATAATTGCAGCTTATAATCGCAGTCCATAATCGCAGTCCATAATCGCAGTCTATAATCGCAGTCCATAATCGCAGTCTATAATCGCAGTCCATAATCGTAGTCTATAATCGCAGTCCAGAATGACAGTCCGGAATCGCAGTCTATAATCGCAGTCCAGAATCACAGTCTATAATCGCAGTCCATAATCGCAGTCTATAATCGCAGTCCAGAATCGCAGTCTATAATCGCAGTCTATAATCGCAGTTGATAATCGCAGTCCAGAATCACAGTCCAGAATCACAGTCTATAATCGCAGCTTAAAATCGCAGTCCATAATCGCAGTCTGTAATCGCTTCCAGAATCACAGTCCAGAATCGCAGTCTATAATCGCAGTCCAGAATCACAGTCGAAAATCGCAGTCCATAATCGCAGTCTATAATCGCAGTCCATAATCGCAGTCTATAATCGCAGTCCATAATCGCAGTCCATAATCGCAGTCTATAATCGCAGTCCAGAATGACAGTCCAGAATCGCAGTCTATAATCGCAGTCCAGAATCGCAGTCTATAATCGCTTCCAGAATCACAGTCCAGAATCGCAGTCCAGAATCACAGTCCATAATCGCAGTCTATAATCACAGTCCATAATCGCAGTCTATAATCGCAGACTATAATCGCAGTCCATAATCGCAGTCCATAATCGCAGTCTGTAATCGCTTCCAGAATCACAGTCCAGAATCGCAGTCTATAATCGCAGTCCAGAATCACAGTCGAAAATCGCAGTCCATAATCGCAGTCTATAATCGCAGTCCATAATCGCAGTCTATAATCGCATTCCATAATCGCAGTCCATAATCGCAGACTATAATCGCAATCTATAATCACAGTCCATAATCGCAGTCTATAATCGCAGAGTATAATCGCAGTCCATAATCGCAGTCCATAATCGCAGTCCATAATCGCAGTCCATAATCGCAGTCTATAATCGCATTCCATAATCGCAGTCCATAATCGCAGTCTATAATCGCAGTCCATAATCGCAGTCCATAATCGCATTCCAGAATCGCAGTTCAGAATCGCAGTCCAGAATCGCAGTCCAGGATCGCAGTCCAGAATCGCAGTCCAGAATCGCAGTCCAGAATCGCAGTCTATAATCGCAGTCCATAATCACAGTCCATAATCGCAGTCCAGAATCGCAGTCTATAATCGCAGTCCATAATCGCAGTCCAGAATCGCAGTCCAGAATCGCAGTCCATAATCGCAGTCCAGAATCGCAGTCTATAATCGCAGATCAGAATCACAGTCCAGAATCGCAGTCCAGAAACGCAATCCAGAATCGCAGTCCAAAACCACGGTCCAGAATCGCAGTCTACAATCGCAGTCCAGTATCGCAGTCCATAATCGCAGTCCATAATCGCAGTCTATAATCGCAGTCTATAATCGCAGTCCATAATCACAGTCCAGAAGCGCAGTCTATAATCCCAGTCCAGAATCAAAGTCCAGAATCACAGTCTATAATTGCAGCTTATAATCGCAGTCCATAATCGCAGTCCATAATCGCAGTCTATAATCGCAGTCCATAATCGCAGTCTATAATCGCAGTCCAGAATCGCAGTCTATAATCGCAGTCTATAATCGCAGTTGATAATCGCAGTCCAGAATCACAGTCCAGAATCACAGTCAATAATCGCAGCTTAAAATCGCAGTCCATAATCGCAGTCTGTAATCGCTTCCAGAATCACAGTCCAGAATCGCAGTCTATAATCGCAGTCCAGAATCACAGTCGAAAATCGCAGTTCATAATCGCAGTCTATAATCGCAGTCCATAATCGCAGTCTATAATCGCAGTCCATAATCGCAGTCCATAATCGCAGTCTATAATCGCAGTCCAGAATGACAGTCCAGAATCGCAGTCTATAATCGCAGTCCAGAATCGCAGTCTATAATCGCTTCCAGAATCACAGTCCAGAATCGCAGTCTATAATCGCAGTCCAAAATCACAGTCCATAATCGCAGTCTATAATCACAGTCCATAATCGCAGTCTATAATCGCAGACTATAATCGCAGTCCATAATCGCAGTCTGTAATCGCTTCCAGAATCACAGTCCAGAATCGCAGTCTATAATCGCAGTCCAGAATCACAGTCGAAAATCGCAGTCCATAATCGCAGTCTATAATCGCAGTCCACAATCGCAGTCTATAATCGCATTCCATAATCGCAGTCCATAATCGCAGTCTATAATCGCAGTCCAGAATAACAGTCCAGAATCGCAGTCTATAATCGCAGTCCAGAATCGCAGTCTATAATCGCTTCCAGAATCACAGTCCAGAATCGCAGTCTATAATAGCAGTCCAGAATCACAGTCCATAATCGCAGTCTATAATCACAGTCCATAATCGCAGTCTATAATCGCAGACTATAATCGCAATCTATAATCACAGTCCATAATCGCAGTCTATAATCGCAGAGTATAATCGCAGTCCATAATCGCAGTCCATAATCGCAGTCCATAATCGCAGTCCATAATCGCAGTCTATAATCGCATTCCATAATCGCAGTCCATAATCGCAGTCTATAATAGCAGTCCATAATCGCAGTCCATAATCGCATTCCAGAATCGCAGTTCAGAATCGCAGTCCAGAATCGCAGTCCAGGATCGCAGTCCAGAATCGCAGTCCAGAATCGCAGTCTATAATCGCAGTCTATAATTGCAGTCCGGAATCGCAGTCCATAATCCGGATCCATAATCACAGTCCAGAATCGCAGTCTATAATCACAGTCTATAAACGGAGTCCATAATCGCAGTCCATAATCGCAGTCCAGAATCGCAGTCCAGGATCACAGTCCAGAAACGCAGTCCAGAGTCGCAGTCTATAATCGTAGTCCAGAATCGCAGTCTATAATCGCAGTCCATAATCGCGGTCTATAATCGCAGTCTATAATCGCAGTCCATAATCGCAGTCTTTAATCGCAGTCTATAATCGTAGTCTATAATCGCAGTCTATAATCGCAGTCCAGAATCACAGTCCAGAATCACAGTCTATAATCGCAGCTTATAATCGCAGTCCATAATCGCATTCCATTATCGCAGTCTATAATCGCAGTCCATAATCGCAGTCCATAATCGCAGTCCATAATCGCAGTCCATAATCGCAGTCTATAATCGCAGTCTATAATCGCAGCTTATAATCGCAGTCCATAATCGCAGTCCATAATCGCAGTCTATAATCGCAGTCCATAATCACAGTCCATAATCGCAGTCCAGAATCGCAGTCCAGAATCGCAGTCCAGAATCGCAGTCCAGAATCGCAGTCCATAATCGCAGTCCAGAATCGCAGTCTATAATCGCAGATCAGAATCACAGTCCAGAATCGCAGTCCAGAAACGCAGTCCAGAATCGCAGTCCAAAACCACAGTCCAGAATCGCAGTCTACAATCGCAGTCCAGTATCGCAGTCCATAATCGCAGTCCATAATCGCAGTCTATAATCGCAGTCTATAATTGCAGTCCATAATCACAGTCCAGAATCGCAGTCTATAATCCCAGTCCAGAATCAAAGTCCAGAATCACAGTCTATAATTGCAGCTTATAATCGCAGTCCATAATCGCAGTCCATAATCGCAGTCTATAATCGCAGTCCATAATCGCAGTCTATAATCGCAGTCCATAATCGCAGTCTATAATCGCAGTCCAGAATGACAGTCCAGAATCGCAGTCTATAATCGCAGTCCAGAATCACAGTCTATAATCGCAGTCCATAATCGCAGTCTATAATCGCAGTCTATAATCGCAGTCCAGAATCGCAGTCCTGAATCACAGTCTATAATCGCAGCTTAAAATCGCAGTCCATGATCGCAGTCTGTAATCGCTTCCAGAATCACAGTCCAGAATCGCAGTCTATAATCGCAGTCCAGAATCACAGTCGAAAATCGCAGTCCATAATCGCAGTCTATAATCGCAGTCCATAATCGCAGTCTATAATCGCAGTCCATAATCGCAGTCCATAATCGCAGTCTATAATTGCAGTCCAGAATGACAGTCCAGAATCGCAGTCTATAATCGCAGTCCAGAATCGCAGTCTATAATCGCTTCCAGAATCACAGTCCAGAATCGCAGTCTATAATCGCAGTCCATAATTGCAGTCTATAATCGCAGACTATAATCGCAGTCCATAATCGCAGTCCATAATCGCAGTCTATAATCGCAATCCATAATCGCAGTCCATATTCGCAGTCCAGAATCGCAGTTCAGAATCGCAGTCCAGAATCGCAGTCCAGGATCGCAGTCCAGAAGCGCAGTCCGGAATCGCAGTTTTTAATCGCAGTCTATAATCGCAGTGTATAATCGCAGTCCAAAATCCGGATCCATAATCACAGTCCATAATCGCAGTCTATAATCGCAGTCTATAATCGCAGTCCAGAATCGCATTCCAGAATCGCAGTTCAGAATCGCAGTCCAGAATCGCAGTCCAGGATCGCAGTCCAGAATCGCAGTCTATAATCGCAGTCTATAATTGCAGTCCAGAATCGCAGTCCATAATCCGGATCCATAATCACAGTCCAGAATCGCAGTCTATAATCACAGTCTATAAACGGAGTCCATAATCGCAGTCCATAATCGCAGTCCAGAATCGCAGTCCAGGATCACAGTCCAGAAACGCAGTCCAGAGTCGCAGTCTATAATCGTAGTCCAGAATCGCAGTCTATAATCGCAGTCCATAATCGCAGTCCATAATCACAGTCCAGAATCGCAGTCTATAATCGCAGTCCATAATCGCGGTCTATAATCGCAGTCTATAATCGCAGTCCATAATCGCAGTCTTTAATCGCAGTCTATAATCGTAGTCTATAATCGCAGTCTATAATCGCAGTCCAGAATCACAGTCTATAATCGCAGCTTATAATCGCAGTCCATAATCGCAGTCCATTATCGCAGTCTATAATCGCAGTCCATAATCGCAGTCTATAATCGCAGTCCATAATCGCAGTCCATAATCGCAGTCTATAATCGCAGTCTATAATCGCAGCTTATAATCGCAGTCCATAATCGCAGTCCATAATCGCAGTCTATAATCGCAGTCCATAATCACAGTCCATAATCGCAGTCCAGAATCGCAGTCCATAATCGCAGTCCAGAATCGCAGTCCAGAATCGCAGTCCAGAATCGCAGTCCATAATCGCAGTCCAGAATCGCAGTCTATAATCGCAGATCAGAATCACAGTCCAGAATCGCAGTCCAGAAACGCAGTCCAGAATCGCAGTCCAAAACCACAGTCCAGAATCGCAGTCTACAATCGCAGTCCAGTATCGCAGTCCATAATCGCAGTCCATAATCGCAGTCTATAATCGCAGTCTATAATCGCAGTCCATAATCACAGTCCAGAATCGCAGTCTATAATCCCAGTCCAGAATCAAAGTCCAGAATCACAGTCTATAATTGCAGCTTATAATCGCAGTCCATAATCGCAGTCCATAATCGCAGTCTATAATCGCAGTCCATAATCGCAGTCTATAATCGCAGTCCATAATCGCAGTCTATAATCGCAGTCCAGAATGACAGTCCAGAATCGCAGTCTATAATCGCAGTCCAGAATCACAGTCTATAATCGCAGTCCATAATCGCAGTCTATAATCGCAGTCTATAATCGCAGTCCAGAATCGCAGTCTATAATCGCAGTCTATAATCGCAGTTGATAATCGCAGTCCAGAATCACAGTCCAGAATCGCAGCTTAAAATCGCAGTCCATAATCGCAGTCTGTAATCGCTTCCAGAATCACAGTCCAGAATCGCAGTCTATAATCGCAGTCCAGAATCACAGTCGAAAATCGCAGTCCATAATCGCAGTCTATAATCGCAGTCCATAATCGCAGTCTATAATCGCAGTCCATAATCGCAGTCCATAATCGCAGTCTATAATTGCAGTCCAGAATGACAGTCCAGAATCGCAGTCTATAATCGCAGTCCAGAATCGCAGTCTATAATCGCTTCCAGAATCACAGTCCAGAATCGCAGTCTATAATCGCAGTCCATAATCGCAGTCTATAATCGCAGACTATAATCGCAGTCCATAATCGCAGTCCATAATCGCAGTCTATAATCGCAATCCATAATCGCAGTCCATAATCGCAGTCCAGAATCGCAGTTCAGCATCGCAGTCCAGAATCGCAGTCCAGGATCGCAGTCCAGAAGCGCAGTCCGGAATCGCAGTTTTTAATCGCAGTCTATAATCGCAGTGTATAATCGCAGTCCAGAATCGCAGTCCAAAATCCGGATCCATAATCACAGTCCATAATCGCAGTCTATAATCACAGTCTATAAACGGAGTCCAGGATCGCAGTCCAGAATCGCAGTCCATAATCGCAGTCCATAATCGCAGTCCATAATTGCAGTCTATAATCGCATTCCATAATCGCAGTCCATAATCGCAGTCTATAATCGCAGTCCATAATCGCAGTCCATAATCGCATTCCAGAATCGCAGTTCAGAATCGCAGTCCAGAATCGCAGTCCAGGATCGCAGTCCATAATCGCAGTCCAGAATCGCAGTCTATAATCGCAGTCTATAATCGCAGTCTATAATTGCAGTCCGGAATCGCAGTCCAGAATCCGGATCCATAATCACAGTCCAGAATCGCAGTCTATAATCACAGTCTATAAACGGAGTCCATAATCGCAGTCCATAATCGCAGTCCAGAATCGCAGTCCAGGATCACAGTCCAGAATCGCAGTCCAGCGTCGCAGTCTATAATCGTAGTCCAGAATCGCAGTCTATAATCGCAGTCCATAATCGCAGTCCATAATCACAGTCCAGAATCGCAGTCTATAATCGCAGTCCATAATCGCGGTCTATAATCGCAGTCTATAATCGCAGTCCATAATCGCAGTCTTTAATCGCAGTCTATAATCGTAGTCTATAATCGCAGTCTATAATCGCAGTCCAGAATCACAGTCCAGAATCACAGTCTATAATCGCAGCTTATAATCGCAGTCCATAATCGCAGTCCATTATCGCAGTCTATAATCGCAGTCCATAATCGCAGTCTATAATCGCAGTCCATAATCGCAGTCCATAATCGCAGTCTATAATCGCAGTCTATAATCGCAGCTTATAATCGCAGTCCATAATCGCAGTCCATAATCGCAGTCTATAATCGCAGTCCATAATCACAGTCCATAATCGCAGTCCAGAATCGCAGTCTATAATCGCAGTCCATAATCGCAGTCCAGAATCGCAGTCCAGAATCGCAGTCCAGAATCGCAGTCCATAATCGCAGTCCAGAATCGCAGTCTATAATCACAGATCAGAATCGCAGTCCAGAATCGCAGTCCAAAACCACAGTCCAGAATTGCAGTCTACAATCGCAGTCCAGTATCGCAGTCCATAATCGCAGTCCATAATCGCAGTCTATAATCGCAGTCTATAATCGCAGTCCATAATCACAGTCCAGAATCGCAGTCTATAATCCCAGTCCAGAATCAAAGTCCAGAATCACAGTCTATAATTGCAGCTTATAATCGCAGTCCATAATCGCAGTCCATAATCGCAGTCTATAATCGCAGTCCATAATCGCAGTCTATAATCGCAGTCCATAATCGCAGTCTATAATCGCAGTCCAGAATGACAGTCCAGAATCGCAGTCTATAATCGCAGTCCAGAATCACAGTCTATAATCGCAGTCCATAATCGCAGTCTATAATCGCAGTCTATAATCGCAGTCCAGAATCGCAGTCTATAATCGCAGTCTATAATCGCAGTTGATAATCGCAGTCCAGAATCACAGTCCAGAATCGCAGCTTAAAATCGCAGTCCATAATCGCAGTCTGTAATCGCTTCCAGAATCACAGTCCAGAATCGCAGTCTATAATCGCAGTCCAGAATCACAGTCGAAAATCGCAGTCCATAATCGCAGTCTATAATCGCAGTCCATAATCGCAGTCTATAATCGCAGTCCATAATCGCAGTCCATAATCGCAGTCTATAATTGCAGTCCAGAATGACAGTCCAGAATCGCAGTCTATAATCGCAGTCCAGAATCGCAGTCTATAATCGCTTCCAGAATCACAGTCCAGAATCGCAGTCTATAATCGCAGTCCATAATCGCAGTCTATAATCGCAGACTATAATCGCAGTCCATAATCGCAGTCCATAATCGCAGTCTATAATCGCAATCCATAATCGCAGTCCATAATCGCAGTCCAGAATCGCAGTTCAGAATCGCAGTCCAGAATCGCAGTCCAGGATCGCAGTCCAGAAGCGCAGTCCGGAATCGCAGTTTTTAATCGCAGTCTATAATCGCAGTGTATAATCGCAGTCCAGAATCGCAGTCCAAAATACGGATCCATAATCACAGTCCATAATCGCAGTCTATAATCACAGTCTATAAACGGAGTCCAGGATCGCAGTCCAGAATCGCAGTCCATAATCGCAGTCCATAATCGCAGTCCATAATCGCAGTCTATAATCGCATTCCATAATCGCAGTCCATAATCGCAGTCTATAATCGCAGTCCATAATCGCAGTCCATAATCGCATTCCAGAATCGCAGTTCAGAATCGCAGTCCAGAATCGCAGTCCAGGATCGCAGTCCAGAATCGCAGTCCAGAATCGCAGTCTATAATCGCAGTCTATAATCGCAGTCTATAATTGCAGTCCGGAATCGCAGTCCAGAATCCGGATCCATAATCACAGTCCAGAATCGCAGTCTATAATCACAGTCTATAAACGGAGTCCATAATCGCAGTCCATAATCGCAGTGCAGAATCGCAGTCCAGGATCACAGTCCAGAATCGCAGTCCAGAGTCGCAGTCTATAATCGTAGTCCAGAATCGCAGTCTATAATCGCAGTCCATAATCGCAGTCCATAATCACAGTCCAGAATCGCAGTCTATAATCGCAGTCCATAATCGCGGTCTATAATCGCAGTCTATAATCGCAGTCCATAATCGCAGTCTTTAATCGCAGTCTATAATCGTAGTCTATAATCGCAGTCTATAATCGCAGTCCAGAATCACAGTCCAGAATCACAGTCTATAATCGCAGCTTATAATCGCAGTCCATAATCGCAGTCCATTATCGCAGTCTATAATCGCAGTCCATAATCGCAGTCTATAATCGCAGTCCATAATCGCAGTCCATAATCGCAGTCTATAATCGCAGTCCATAATCACAGTCCATAATCGCAGTCCAGAATCGCAGTCTATAATCGCAGTCCATAATCGCAGTCCAGAATCGCAGTCCAGAATCGCAGTCCAGAATCACAGTCTATAATCGCAGCTTAAAATCGCAGTCCATAATCGCAGTCTGTAATCGCTTCCAGAATCACAGTCCAGAATCGCAGTCTATAATCGCAGTCCAGAATCACAGTCGAAAATCACAGTCCATAATCGCAGTCTATAATCGCAGTCCATAATCGCAGTCTATAATCGCAGTCCATAATCGCAGTCCATAATCGCAGTCTATAATCGCAGTCCAGAATGACAGTCCAGAATCGCAGTCTATAATCGCAGTCCAGAATCGCAGTCTATAATCGCTTCCAGAATCACAGTCCAGAATCGCAGTCTATAATCGCAGTCCAGAATCACAGTCCATAATCGCAGTCTATAATCACAGTCCATAATCGCAGTCTATAATCGCAGACTATAATCGCAGTCCATAATCGCAGTCCATAATCGCAGTCTATAATCGCAATCCATAATCGCAGTCCATAATCGCAGTCCAGAATCGCAGTTCAGAATCGCAGTCCAGAATCGCAGTCCAGGATCGCAGTCCAGAAGCGCAGTCCATAATCGCAGTTTTTAATCGCAGTATATAATCGCAGTGTATAATCGCAGTCCAGAATCGCAGTCCAAAATCCGGATCCATAATCACAGTCCATAATCGCAGTCTATAATCGCAGTCCATAATCGCAGTCTATAATCGCAGACTATAATCGCAGTCCATAATCGCAGTCCATAATCGCAGTCTATAATCGCAATCCATAATCGCAGTCCATAATCGCAGTCCAGAATCGCAGTTCAGAATCGCAGTCCAGGATCGCAGTCCAGAAGCGCAGTCCGGAATCGCAGTTTTTAATCGCAGTCTATAATCGCAGTGTATAATCGCAGTCCAGAATCGCAGTCCAAAATCCGGATCCATAATCACAGTCCATAATCGCAGTCTATAATCACAGTCTATAAACGGAGTCCAGAATCGCAGTCCAGAATCGCAGTCCAGGATCGCAGTCCAGGATCGCAGTCCAGAATCGCAGTCCATAATCGCAGTCCATAATCGCAGTCCATAATCGCAGTCTATAATCGCAGTCCATAATCGCAGTCCATAATCGCATTCCAGAATCGCAGTTCAGAATCGCAGTCCAGAATCGCAGTCCAGGATCGCAGTCCAGAATCGCAGTCTATAATCGCAGTCTATAATCGCAGTCTATAATTGCTGTCCGGAATCGCAGTCCATAATCCGGATCCATAATCACAGTCCAGAATCGCAGTCGATAATCACAGTCTATAAACGGAGTCCATAATCGCAGTCCATAATCGCAGTCCAGAATCGCAGTCCAGGATCACAGTCCAGAATCGCAGTCCAGAGTCGCAGTCTATAATCGTAGTCCAGAATCGCAGTCTATAATCGCAGTCCATAATCGCAGTCCATAATCACAGTCCAGAATCGCAGTCTATAATCGCAGTCCATAATCGCGGTCTATAATCGCAGTCTATAATCGCAGTCCATAATCGCAGTCTTTAATCGCAGTCTATAATCGTAGTCTATAATCGCAGTCTATAATCGCAGTCCAGAATCACAGTCCAGAATCACAGTCTATAATCGCAGCTTATAATCGCAGTCCATAATCGCAGTCCATTATCGCAGTCTATAATCGCAATCCATAATCGCAGTCTATAATCGCAGTCCATAATCGCAGTCCATAATCGCAGTCTATAATCGCAGTCTATAATCGCAGCTTATAATCGCAGTCCATAATCGCAATCCATAATCGCAGTCTATAATCGCAGTCCATAATCACAGTCCATAATCGCAGTCCAGAATCGCAGTCTATAATCGCAGTCCAGAATCGCAGTCCAGAATCGCAGTCCAGAATCGCAGTCCAGAATCGCAGTCCAGAATCGCAGTCCAGAATCGCAGTCTATAATCGCAGATCAGAATCGCAGTCCAGAATCGCAGTCCAAAACCACAGTCCAGAATCGCAGTCTACAATCGCAGTCCAGTATCGCAGTCCATAATCGCAGTCCATAATCGCAGTCTATAATCGCAGTCTATAATCGCAGTCCATAATCACAGTCCAGAATCGCAGTCTATAATCCCAGTCCAGAATCAAAGTCCAGAATCACAGTCTATAATTGCAGCTTATAATCGCAGTCCATAATCGCAGTCCATAATCGCAGTCTATAATCGCAGTCCATAATCGCAGTCCATAATCGCAGTCTATAATCGCAGTCCAGAATGACAGTCCAGAATCGCAGTCTATAATCGCAGTCCAGAATCACAGTCTATAATCGCAGTCCATAATCGCAGTCTATAATCACAGTCTATAAACGGAGTCCAGAATCGCAGTCCAGAATCGCAGTCCAGGATCGCAGTCCAGGATCGCAGTCCAGAATCGCAGTCCATAATCGCAGTCCATAATCGCAGTCCATAATCGCAGTGTATAATCGCATTCCATAATCGCAGTCCATAATCGCAGTCTATAATCGCAGTCCATAATCGCAGTCCATAATCGCATTCCAGAATCGCAGTTCAGAATCGCAGTCCAGAATCGCAGTCCAGGATCGCAGTCCAGAATCGCAGTCCAGAATCGCAGTCTATAATCGCAGTCTATAATCGCAGTCTATAATTGCAGTCCGGAATCGCAGTCCATAATCCGGATCCATAATCACAGTCCAGAATCGCAGTCTATAATCACAGTCTATAAACGGAGTCCATAATCGCAGTCCATAATCGCAGTCCAGAATCGCAGTCCAGGATCACAGTCCAGAATCGCAGTCCAGAGTCGCAGTCTATAATCGTAGTCCAGAATCGCAGTCTATAATCGCAGTCCATAATCGCAGTCCATAATCACAGTCCAGAATCGCAGTCTATAATCGCAGTCCATAATCGCGGTCTATAATCGCAGTCTATAATCGCAGTCCATAATCGCAGTCTTTAATCGCAGTCTATAATCGTAGTCTATAATCGCAGTCTATAATCGCAGTCCAGAATCACAGTCCAGAATCACAGTCTATAATCGCAGCTTATAATCGCAGTCCATAATCGCAGTCCATTATCGCAGTCTATAATCGCAGTCCATAATCGCAGTCTATAATCGCAGTCCATAATCGCAGTCCATAATCGCAGTCTATAATCGCAGTCTATAATCGCAGCTTATAATCGCAGTCCATAATCGCAGTCCATAATCGCAGTCTATAATCGCAGTCCATAATCACAGTCCATAATCGCAGTCCAGAATCGCAGTCTATAATCGCAGTCCATAATCGCAGTCCAGAATCGCAGTCCAGAATCGCAGTCCAGAATCGCAGTCCATAATCGCAGTCCAGAATCGCAGTCTATAATCGCAGATCAGAATCGCAGTCCAGAATCGCAGTCCAAAACCACAGTCCAGAATCGCAGTCTACAATCGCAGTCCAGTATCGCAGTCCATAATCGCAGTCCATAATCGCAGTCTATAATCGCAGTCTATAATCGCAGTCCATAATCACAGTCCAGAATCACAGTCTATAATCCCAGTCCAGAATCAAAGTCCAGAATCACAGTCTATAATTGCAGCTTATAATCGCAGTCCATAATCGCAGTCCATAATCGCAGTCTATAATCGCAGTCCATAATCGCAGTCCATAATCGCAGTCTATAATCGCAGTCCAGAATGACAGTCCAGAATCGCAGTCTATAATCGCAGTCCAGAATCACAGTCTATAATCGCAGTCTATAATCGCAGTCCAGAATCACAGTCTATAATCGCAGTCCATAATCGCAGTCTATAATCGCAGTCTATAATCGCAGTCCAGAATCGCAGTCTATAATCGCAGTCTATAATCGCAGTTGATAATCGCAGTCCAGAATCACAGTCCAGAATCACAGTCTATAATCGCAGCTTAAAATCGCAGTCCATTATCGCAGTCTGTAATCGCTTCCAGAATCACAGTCCAGAATCGCAGTCTATAATCGCAGTCCAGAATCACAGTCGAAAATCACAGTCCATAATCGCAGTCTATAATCGCAGTCCATAATCGCAGTCTATAATCGCAGTCCATAATCGCAGTCCATAATCGCAGTCTATAATCGCAGTCCAGAATGACAGTCCAGAATCGCAGTCTATAATCGCAGTCCAGAATCGCAGTCTATAATCGCTTCCAGAATCACAGTCCAGAATCGCAGTCTATAATCGCAGTCCAGAATCACAGTCCATAATCGCAGTCTATAATCACAGTCCATAATCGCAGTCTATAATCGCAGACTATAATCGCAGTCCATAATCGCAGTCCATAATCGCAGTCTATAATCGCAATCCATAATCGCAGTCCATAATCGCAGTCCAGAATCGCAGTTCAGAATCGCAGTCCAGAATCGCAGTCCAGGATTGCAGTCCAGAAGCGCAGTCCATAATCGCAGTCCATAATCGCAGTCTATAATCGCAGTCTATAATCGCAGCTTATAATCGCAGTCCATAATCGTAGTCCATAATCGCAGTCTATAATCGCAGTCCATAATCACAGTCCATAATCGCAGTCCAGAATCGCAGTCTATTATCGCAGTCCATAATCGCAGTCCAGAATCGCAGTCCAGAATCGCAGTCCAGAATCGCAGTCCATAATCGCAGTCTATAATCGCAGATCAGAATCACAGTCCAGAATCGCAGTCCAGAAATGCAGTCCAGAATCGCAGTCCAAAACCACAGTCCAGAATCGCAGTCTACAATCGCAGTCCAGTATCACAGTCCATAATCGCAGTCCATAATCGCAGTCTATAATCGCAGTCTATAATCGCAGTCCATAATCACAGTCCAGAATCGCAGTCTATAATCCCAGTCCAGAATCAAAGTCCAGAATCACAGTCTATAATTGCAGCTTATAATCGCAGTCCATAATCGCAGTCCATAATCGCAGTCTATAATCGCAGTCCATAATCGCAGTCCATAATCGCAGTCTATAATCGCAGTCCAGAATGACAGTCCAGAATCGCAGTCTATAATCGCAGTCCAGAATCACAGTCTATAATCGCAGTCCATAATCGCAGTCTATAATCGCAGTCTATAATCGCAGTCCAGAATCGCAGTCTATAATCGCAGTCTATAATCGCAGTTGATAATCGCAGTCCAGAATCACAGTCGAAAATCACAGTCCATAATCGCAGTCTATAATAGTAGTCCATAATCGCAGTCTATAATCGCAGTCCATAATCGCAGTCCATAATCGCAGTCTATAATCGCAGTCCAGAATGACAGTCCAGAATCGCAGTCTATAATCGCAGTCCAGAATCGCAGTCTATAATCGCTTCCAGAATCACAGTCCAGAATCGCAGTCTATAATCGCAGTCCAGAATCGCAGTGTATAATCGCAGTCCAGAATCGCAGTCCAAAATCCGGATCCATAATCACAGTCCATAATCGCAGTCTATAATCGCAGTCCATAATCGCAGTCTATAATCGCAGACTATAATCGCAGTCCATAATCGCAGTCCATAATCGCAGTCTATAATCGCAATCCATAATCGCAGTCCATAATCGCAGTCCAGAATCGCAGTTCAGAATCGCAGTCCAGGATCGCAGTCCAGAAGCGCAGTCCGGAATCGCAGTTTTTAATCGCAGTCTATAATCGCAGTGTATAATCGCAGTCCAGAATCGCAGTCCAAAATCCGGATCCAAAATCACAGTCCATAATCGCAGTCGAGAATCACAGTCTATAAACGGAGTCCAGAATCGCAGTCCAGAATCGCAGTCCAGGATCGCAGTCCAGGATCGCAGTCCAGAATCGCAGTCCATAATCGCAGTCCATAATCGCAGTCCATAATCGCAGTGTATAATCGCATTCCATAATCGCAGTCCATAATCGCAGTCTATAATCGCAGTCCATAATCGCAGTCCATAATCGCATTCCAGAATCGCAGTTCAGAATCGCAGTCCAGAATCGCAGTCCAGGATCGCAGTCCAGAATCGCAGTCCAGAATCGCAGTCTATAATCGCAGTCTATAATCGCAGTCTATAATTGCAGTCCGGAATCGCAGTCCATAATCCGGATCCATAATCACAGTCCAGAATCGCAGTCTATAATCACAGTCTATAAACGGAGTCCATAATCGCAGTCCATAATCGCAGTCCAGAATCGCAGTCCAGGATCACAGTCCAGAATCGCAGTCCAGAGTCGCAGTCTATAATCGTAGTCCAGAACCGCAGTCTATAATCGCAGTCCATAATCGCAGTCCATAATCACAGTCCAGAATCGCAGTCTATAATCGCAGTCCATAATCGCGGTCTATAATCGCAGTCTATAATCGCAGTCCATAATCGCAGTCTTTAATCGCAGTCTATAATCGTAGTCTATAATCGCAGTCTATAATCGCAGTCCAGAATCACAGTCCAGAATCACAGTCTATAATCGCAGCTTATAATCGCAGTCCATAATCGCAGTCCATTATCGCAGTCTATAATCGCAGTCCATAATCGCAGTCTATAATCGCAGTCCATAATCGCAGTCCATAATCACAGTCTATAATCGCAGTCTATAATCGCAGCTTATAATCGCAGTCCATAATCGCAGTCCATAATCGCAGTCTATAATCGCAGTCCATAATCACAGTCCATAATCGCAGTCCAGAATCGCAGTCTATAATCGCAGTCCATAATCGCAGTCCAGAATCACAGTCCAGAATCGCACTCCAGAATCGCAGTCCAGAAACGCAGTCCAGAATCGCAGTCCAAAACCACAGTCCAGAATCGCAGTCTACAATCGCAATCCAGTATCGCAGTCCATAATCGCAGTCCATAATCGCAGTCTATAATCGCAGTCTATAATCGCAGTCCATAATCACAGTCCAGAATCGCAGTCTATAATCCCAGTCCAGAATCAAAGTCCAGAATCACAGTCTATAATTGCAGCTTATAATCGCAGTCCATAATCGCAGTCCATAATCGCAGTCTATAATCGCAGTCCATAATCGCAGTCCATAATCGCAGTCTATAATCGCAGTCCAGAATGACAGTCCAGAATCGCAGTCTATAATCGCAGTCCAGAATCACAGTCTATAATCGCAGTCCATAATCGCAGTCTATAATCGCAGTCTATAATCGCAGTCCAGAATCGCAGTCTATAATCGCAGTCTATAATCGCAGTTGATAATCGCAGTCCAGAATCACAGTCCAGAATCACAGTCTATAATCGCAGCTTAAAATCGCAGTCCATAATCGCAGTCTGTAATCGCTTCCAGAATCACAGTCCAGAATCGCAGTCTATAATCGCAGTCCAGAATCACAGTCGAAAATCACAGTCCATAATCGCAGTCTATAATCGCAGTCCATAATCGCAGTCTATAATCGCAGTCCATAATCGCAGTCCATAATCGCAGTCTATAATCGCAGTCCAGAATGACAGTCCAGAATCGCAGTCTATAATCGCAGTCCAGAATCGCAGTCTATAATCGCTTCCAGAATCACAGTCCAGAATCGCAGTCTATAATCGCAGTCCAGAATCACAGTCCATAATCGCAGTCTATAATCACAGTCCATAATAGCAGTCTATAATCGCAGACTATAATCGCAGTCCATAATCGCAGTCCATAATCGCAGTCTGTAATCGCAATCCATAATCGCAGTCCATAATCGCAGTCCAGAATCGCAGTTCAGAATCGCAGTCCAGAATCGCAGTCCAGGATCGCAGTCCAGAAGCGCAGTCCATAATCGCAGTTTTTAATCGCAGTATATAATCGCAGTGTATAATCGCAGTCCAGAATCGCAGTCCATAATCGCAGTCCATAATCGCAGTCTATAATCGCAGTCCATAATCGCAGTCTATAATCGCAGTCCATAATCGCAGTCCATAATCGCAGTCTATAATCGCAGTCCAGAATCGCAGTCTATAATCGCAGTCTATAATCGCAGTCCATAATCGCAGTCCATAATCGCAGTCTATAATCGCAGTCCAGAATGACAGTCCAGAATCGCAGTCTATAATCGCAGTCCAGAATCACAGTCTATAATCGCAGTCCATAATCGCAGTCTATAATCGCAGTCTATAATCGCAGTCCAGAATCGCAGTCTATAATCGCAGTTGATAATCGCAGTCCAGAATCACAGTCGAAAATCACAGTCCATAATCGCAGTCTATAATCGTAGTCCATAATCGCAGTCTATAATCGCAGTCCATAATCGCAGTCCATAATCGCAGTCTATAATCGCAGTCCAGAATGACAGTCCAGAATCGCAGTCTATAATCGCAGTCCAGAATCGCAGTCTATAATCGCTTCCAGAATCACAGTCCAGAATCGCAGTCTATAATCGCAGTCCAGAATCGCAGTCCAGAATCGCAGTCTATAATCGCAGTCCAGAATCGCAGTGTATAATCGCAGTCCAGAATCGCAGTCCAAAATCCGGATCCATAATCACAGTCCATAATCGCAGTCTATAATCGCAGTCCATAATCGCAGTCTATAATCGCAGACTATAATCGCAGTCCATAATCGCAGTCCATAATCGCAGTCTATAATCGCAATCCATAATCGCAGTCCATAATCGCAGTCCAGAATCGCAGTTCAGAATCGCAGTCCAGAATCGCAGTCCAGGATCGCAGTCCAGAAGCGCAGTCCGGAATCGCAGTTTTTAATCGCAGTCTATAATCGCAGTGTATAATCGCAGTCCAGAATCGCAGTCCAAAATCCGGATCCAAAATCACAGTCCATAATCGCAGTCGAGAATCACAGTCTATAAACGGAGTCCAGAATCGCAGTCCAGAATCGCAGTCCAGGATCGCAGTCCAGGATCGCAGTCCAGAATCGCAGTCCATAATCGCAGTCCATAATCGCAGTCCATAATCGCAGTGTATAATCGCATTCCATAATCGCAGTCCATAATCGCAGTCTATAATCGCAGTCCATAATCGCAGTCCATAATCGCATTCCAGAATCGCAGTTCAGAATCGCAGTCCAGAATCGCAGTCCAGGATCGCAGTCCAGAATCGCAGTCCAGAATCGCAGTCTATAATCGCAGTCTATAATCGCAGTCTATAATTGCAGTCCGGAATCGCAGTCCATAATCCGGATCCATAATCACAGTCCAGAATCGCAGTCTATAATCACAGTCTATAAACGGAGTCCATAATCGCAGTCCATAATCGCAGTCCAGAATCGCAGTCCAGGATCACAGTCCAGAATCGCAGTCCAGAGTCGCAGTCTATAATCGCAGTCCATAATCGCAGTCTTTAATCGCAGTCTATAATCGTAGTCTATAATCGCAGTCTATAATCGCAGTCCAGAATCACAGTCCAGAATCACAGTCTATAATCGCAGCTTATAATCGCAGTCCATAATCGCAGTCCATTATCGCAGTCTATAATCGCAGTCCATAATCGCAGTCTATAATCGCAGTCCATAATCACAGTCTATAATCGCAGTCTATAATCGCAGCTTATAATCGCAGTCCATAATCGCAGTCCATAATCGCAGTCTATAATCGCAGTCCATAATCACAGTCCATAATCGCAGTCCAGAATCGCAGTCTATAATCGCAGTCCATAATCGCAGTCCAGAATCGCAGTCCAGAATCGCACTCCAGAATCGCAGTCCAGAAACGCAGTCCAGAATCGCAGTCCAAAACCACAGTCCAGAATCGCAGTCTACAATCGCAATCCAGTATCGCAGTCCATAATCGCAGTCCATAATCGCAGTCTATAATCGCAGTCTATAATCGCAGTCCATAATCACAGTCCAGAATCGCAGTCTATAATCCCAGTCCAGAATCAAAGTCCAGAATCACAGTCTATAATTGCAGCTTATAATCGCAGTCCATAATCGCAGTCCATAATCGCAGTCTATAATCGCAGTCCATAATCGCAGTCCATAATCGCAGTCTATAATCGCAGTCCAGAATGACAGTCCAGAATCGCAGTCTATAATCGCAGTCCAGAATCACAGTCTATAATCGCAGTCCATAATCGCAGTCTATAATCGCAGTCTATAATCGCAGTCCAGAATCGCAGTCTATAATCGCAGTCTATAATCGCAGTTGATAATCGCAGTCCAGAATCACAGTCCAGAATCACAGTCTATAATCGCAGCTTAAAATCGCAGTCCATAATCGCAGTCTGTAATCGCTTCCAGAATCACAGTCCAGAATCGCAGTCTATAATCGCAGTCCATAATCGCAGTCGAAAGTCGCAGTCTATAATCGCAGTCCATAATTGCAGTACATAATCGCAGTCTATAATCGCAGTCTATAATCACAGTCCATAATCGCAGTCTATAATCGCAGAGTATAATCGCAGTCAATAATCGCAGTCCATAATCGCAGTCCATAATCGCAGTCTATAATCGCAGTCCAGAATGACAGTCCAGAATCGCAGTCTATAATCGCAGTCCAGAATCACAGTCTATAATCGCAGTCCATAATCGCAGTCTATAATCGCAGTCTATAATCGCAGTCCAGAATCGCAGTCTATAATCGCAGTCTATAATCGCAGTTGATAATCGCAGTCCAGAATCACAGTCCAGAATCACAGTCTATAATCGCAGCTTAAAATCGCAGTCCATAATCGCAGTCTGTAATCGCTTCCAGAATCACAGTCCAGAATCGCAGTCTATAATCGCAGTCCATAATCGCAGTCGAAAGTCGCAGTCTATAATCGCAGTCCATAATTGCAGTACATAATCGCAGTCTATAATCGCAGTCTATAATCACAGTCCATAATCGCAGTCTATAATCGCAGAGTATAATCGCAGTCAATAATCGCAGTCCATAATCGCATTCCATAATCGCATTCCAGAATCGCAGTCCAGAATCGCAGTCTATAATCGCAGTCTATAATCGCAGTCTGTAACTGCAGTCCAGAATCGCAGTCCAGAATCGCAGTCTATAATCGCAGTCTATAATCGCAGTCTATAATCGCAGTCCATAATCACAGTTCTGAATCTTGTCTGTAATCGCAGTCTATAATCGCAGTCTATAATCGCAGTCCATAATCGCAGTCTTAAATCGCAGTCTATAATCGCAGTCTATAATCGCAGTCAATAATAGCAGTCCATAATCACAGTCCAGAATCGCAGTCTATAATCGCAGTCCAGAATCACAGTCCAGAATCACAGTCTATAATCACAGCTTATAATCGCAGTCCATAATCGCAGTCCATAATCGCAGTCTATAATCGCAGTCCATAATCGCAGTCTATAATCGCAGTCCATAATCGCAGTCCATAATCGCAGTCTATAATCGCAGTCCAGAATGACAGTCCAGAATCGCAGTCCAGAATCGCAGTCCATAATCGCAGTCCATAATCGCAGTCCATAATCGCAGTCCATAATCACAGTCCAGAATCGCAGTCTAAATCGCAGTCCAGAATGACAGTCCAGAATCGCAGTCTATAATCGCTTCCAGAATCACAGTCCAGAATCGCAGTCTATAATCGCAGTCCAGAATCGCAGTCCATAATCGCAGTTAATAATCGCAATCCATAATCGCTGTCGAAAGTCGCAGTCTATAATCGCAGTCCATAATCGCAGAACATAATCGCAGTCTATAATCGCAGTCTAGAAACACAGTCCATAATCGCAGTCTATAATCGCAGTCTATAATCGCAGACCATAATCGCAGTCCATAATCGCAGTCCATTATCGCAGTCTATAATCGCAGTCTATAATCGCATTCCATAATCGCAGTCCATAATCGCAGTCTATAATCGCAGTCCATAATCGCAGTCCAGAATCGCAGTCCAGAATCGCAGTCCAGAATCGCAGTCCAGAATCGCAGTCCAGGATCGCAGTCCAGAATCGCAGTCTATAAACGCAGTCTATAATCGCAGTCTATAATCGCAGTCCAGAATCGCAGTCCATAATCTGGATCCATAATCACAGTCCAGAATCGCAGTCTATAATCACAGTCTATAATCGGAGTCCATAATCGCAGTCCAGAATCGCAGTCTATAATCGCAGTCCAGAATCGCAGTCCATAATTGCAGTCTATAATCGCAGTCCATAATCGCAGTCTATAATCGCAGTCCAGAATCACAGTCCAGAATCACAGTCTATAATCGCAGCTTATAATCGCATTCCATAATAGCAGTCCATAATCGCAGTCTATAATCGCAGTCCATAATCGCAGTCTATAATCGCAGTCCATAATCACAGTCCATAATCGCAGTCTATAATCGCAGTCCAGAATGACAGTCCAGAACCGCAGTCCATAATCGCAGTCCATAATCGCAGTCCATAATAGCAGTCCATAATCGCAGTCCATAATCACAGTCCAGAATCGCTGTCTATAATCGCAGTCCAGAATGACAGTCCAGAATCGCAGTCTATAATCGCTTCCAGAATCACAGTCCAGAATCGCAGTCTATATTCGCAGTCCAGAATCGCAGTCCATAATCGCAGTCTTTAAACAGAGTCCATAATCGCAGTCTATAATCGCAGTCTATAATCGCAGACCATAATCGCAGTCCATAATCGCAGTCCATAATCGCAGTCTATAATCGCAATCCATAATCGCAGACCATAATCGCAGTCTATAATCGCAGTCTTTAAACACAGTCCATAATCGCAGTCTATAATCGCAGTCTATAATCGCAGACCATAATCGCAGTCCATAATCGCAGTCCATAATCGCAGTCCATAATCACATTCTATAATCGCAGTCCAGAATCGCAGTCCATAATCCGGATCCATAATCACAGTCCAGAATCGCAGTCTATAATCACAGTCTATAATCGGAGTCCATAATCGCAGTCCAGAATCGCAGTCCAGAATCGCAGTCCAGGATCGCAGTCCAGAATCGCAGTCCAGTATCGATGTCTATAATCGCAGTCCAGAACCGCAATCCATAATCGCAGTCTATAATCGCAGTCCATAATAGCAGTCTATAATCGCAGTCTATAATCGCAGTCCAGAATCGCAGTCTATAATCGCAGTTTATAATCGCAGCCTATAATCGCAGTCCATAATCGCAGTCCATAATCGCAGTCCATAATCGCAGTCTATAATCGCAGTCCATAATCGCAGTCTATAATCGCAGTCTATAATCGCAGTCCAGATTCGCAGTCTATAATCGCAGTTTATAATCGCAGCCTATAATCGCAGTCCATAATCGCAGTCCATAATCGCAGTCCATAATCGCAGTCCATAATCGCAGTCCATAATCGCGGTCCACAATCGCAGTCTATAATCGCAGTCCATATTCGCAGTCTATAATTGCAGTCCAGAATCGCAGTCCAGAATCGCAGTCCATAATTGCAGTCTATAATCACAGTCCATGATCGCAGCTTATAATCGCAGTCCATAATCGCAGTCCATAATCGCAATCTATAATCGCAGACCATAATCGCAGTCTATAATCGCAGTCCATAATCGCAGTCCATAATCGCAGTCCAAATTCGCAGTCCATAATCGCAATCTATAATCGCAGTCCATAATCACAGTCCATAATCGCAGTCTATAATCGCAGTCTATAATCGCAGTCCAGAATCGCAGGCCAGAATCGCAGTCCATAATTGCAGTCTATAATCACAGTCCATGATCGCAGTCTATAATCGCAGTCCATAATTGCAGTCTATAATCACAGTCCATAATCACAGTCTATAATCGCAGCTTATAATCGCAGTCCATAATCGCAGTCCATAATCGCAATATATAATCGCAGACCATAATCGCAGTCTATAATCGCAGTCTATAATCGCAGTCCATAATCGCAGTCTTTAATCGCAGTCCAGAATGACAGTCCAGAATCGCAGTCAATAATCGCAGTCCAAATTCGCAGTCTATAATCGCAGTCTATAATCGCAGTCCATAATCGCAGTCCATAATCACAGTCCAGAATCGCAGTCTATAATCGCAGTCCAGAATGACAGTCCAGAATCGCAGTCTATAATCGCTTCCAGAATCACAGTCCAGAATCGCAGTCTATAATCGCAGTCCAGAATCGCAGTCCATAATCGCAGTCTATAATCGCAGTCCATAATCGCAGTCGAAAGTCGCAGTCTATAATCGCAGTCCATAATCGCAGTCCATAATCGCAGTCCATAATCGCAGTCTATAATCACAGTCTATAATCGCAGTCTATAATCGCAGTACATAATCGCAGTCTATAATCGCAGTCTATAATCGCATTCCATAATCGGAGTCCATAATCGCAGTCTATAATCGCAGTCCATAATCGCAGTCCAGAATCGCAGTCCAGAATCGCAGTCCAGAATCGCAGTCCAGAATCGCAGTCTATAATCGCAGTCCCGAATCGCAGTCTATAATCGCTGTTAATAATCGCAGTCCATAATCGCAGTCCATAATCGCAGTGCAGAATCGCAGTCTATAATCGCAGTCCAGAATCGCAGTCTATAATCGCAGTCTCTAATCGCAGTCTATAATCGCAGTCTCTAATCGCAGTCTATAATCGCAGTCTATAATCGCAGTCCATAATCGCAGTCTATAATCGCAGTCCATAATCGCAGTCTTTAATCGCAGACCATAATCGCAGTCTATAATCGCAGTCCATAATCGCAGTCTATAATCGCAGTCTATAATCGCAGTCCATAATCACAGTCCATAATCGCAGTCTATAATCGCAGTCTATAATCGCAGTCCATAATCGCAGTCCATATTCACAGTCCTGAATCGCAGTTTTTAATCGCAGTCCAAAATGACAGTCCAGAATCGCAGTCTATAATCGCTGCCAGAATCACAGTCCAGAATCGCAGTCTATAATCACAGTCCAGAATCGCAGTCCATAATCGCAGTCTATAATCGCAGTCCAAAATCGCAGTCCATAATCGCAGTCTATAATCGCAGTCTATAATCGCAGTCTAAAATCGCATTCCATAATCGCAGTCCATATTCGCAGTCTATAAACGCAGTCCAGAATCGCAGTCCAGGATCGCAGTCCAGAATCGCAGTCCATAATCGCAGTCTATAATCGCAGTCCAGAATCCGGATCCATAATCACAGTCCAGAATCGCAGTCTATAATCACAGTCTATAATCGGAGTCCATAATCGCAGTTCAGATTTGCAGTCCAGAATCGCAGTCCAGGATCGCAGTCCAGAATCGCAGTCTATAATCGCAGTCTATAATCGCAGTCCAGAATCGCAGTCCATAATCGCAGTCTATAATCGCAGTCCATAATCGCAGTCCATAATCGCAGTCCAGAATCGCAGTCTATAATCACAGTCTATAATCGGACTCCATAATCGCAGTCCAGATTTGCAGTCCAGAATCACAGTCCATGATCGCAGTCTATAATCGCAGTCTATATTCGCAGTCTATAATCGCAGTCCATAATCACAGTCTAGAATCGCAGTCTCTAATCGCAGTCCAGAATCACAGTCCAGAATCACAGTCTATAATCGCAGCTTATAATCGCAGTCCATAATCGCAGTCCATAATCGCAATATATAATCGCAGACCATAATCGCAGTCTATAATCGCAGTCTATAATCGCAGTCCATAATCGCAGTCTATAATCGCAGTCCAGAATGACAGTCCAGAATCGCAGTCCATAATCGCAGTCCAAATTGGCAGTCTATAATCGCAGTCTATAATCGCAGTCCATAATCGCAGTCCATAATCACAGTCCAGAATCGCAGTCTATAATCGCAGTCCAGAATGACAGTCCAGAATCGCAGTCTATAATCGCTTCCAGAATCACAGTCCAGAATCGCAGTCTATAATCGCAGTCCAGAATCGCAGTCCATAATCGCAGTCTATAATCGCAGTCCATAATCGCAGTCGTAAGTCGCAGTCTATAATCGCAGTCCATAATCGCAGTCCATAATCGCAGTCCATAATCGCAGTCTATAATCACAGTCTATAATCGCAGTCTATAATCGCAGTACATAATCGCAGTACATAATCGCAGTCTATAATCGCAGTCTATAATCGCATTCCATAATCGGAGTCCATAATCGCAGTCTATAATCGCAGTCCATAATCGCAGTCCATAATCGCAGTCCAGAATCGCAGTCCAGAATCGCAGTCCAGAATCGCAGTCTATAATCGCAGTCCCGAATCGCAGTCTATAATCGCTGTTAATAATCGCAGTCCATAATCGCAGTGCAGAATCGCAGTCGATAATCGCAGTCCAGAATCGCAGTCTATAATCGCAGTCTCTAATCGCAGTCTATAATCGCAGTCTATAATCGCAGTCCATAATCGCAGTCTTTAATCGCAGACCATAATCGCAGTCCATAATCGCAGTCCATAATCGCAGTCTATAATCGCAGTCTATAATCGCAGTCCATAATCACAGTCCTGAATCGTAGTCTTTAATCGCAGTCCAAAATGACAGTCCAGAATCGCAGTCTATAATCGCTGCCAGAATCACAGTCCAAAATCGCAGTCTATAATCGCAGTCCATAATCGCAGTCGAAAGTCGCAGTCTATAATCGCAGTCCAAAATCGCAGTCCATAATCGCAGTCTATAATCGCAGTCTATAATCGCAGTCTATAATCGCATTCCATAATCGCAGTCCATATTCGCAGTCTATAAACGCAGTCCAGAATCGCAGTCCAGAATCGCAGTCCAGAATCCGGATCCATAATCACAGTCCAGAATCTCAGTCTATAATCACAGTCTATAATCGGAGTCCATAATCGCAGTTCAGATTTGCAGTCCAGAATCGCAGTCCAGGATCGCAGTCCAGAATCGCAGTCAATAATCGCAGTCTATAATCGCAGTCCAGAATCGCAGTCCATAATCGCAGTCTATAATCGCAGTCCATAATCGCAGTCCATAATCGCAGTCCAGAATCGCAGTCCATAATCACAGTCTATAATCGGAGTCCATAATCGCAGTCCAGATTTGCAGTCCAGAATCGCAGTCCAGGATCGCAGTCCAGAATCGCAGTCTATAAACGCAGTCTATAATCGCAGTCTATAATCGCAGTCCAGAATCGCAGTCCATAATCCGGATCCATAATCACAGTCCAGAATCGCAGTCTATAATCACAGTCTATAATCGGAGTCCATAATCGCAGTCCAGAATCGCAGTCCAGAATCGCAGTCCAGGATCGCAGTCCAGAATCGCAGTCCAGAATCGCAGTCCAGAATCGCAGTCCAGAATCGCAGTCCATAATCGCAGTCTATAATCGCAGTCCATAATCGCAGTCTATAATCGCAGCTTATAATCGCAGTCCATAATCGCGGTCCACAATCGCAGTCTATAATCGCAGTCCATAATCGCAGTCTATAATCGCAGTCCAGAATCGCAGTCCAGAATCGCAGTCCATAATTGCAGTCTATAATCACAGTCCATGATCGCAGCTTATAATCGCAGTCCATAATCGCAGTCCATAATCGCAGTCCATAATCGCAATCTATAATCGCAGACCATAATCGCAGTCTATAATCGCAGTCCATAATCGCAGTCTATAATCGCAGTCCAGAATGACAGATCAGAATCGCAGTCCATAATCGCAGTCCAAATTCGCAGTCCATAATCGCAGTCTATAATCGCAGTCCATAATCGCAGTCCATAATCACAGTCCATAATTGCAGTCTATAATCGCAATCTATAATCGCAGTCCAGAATCGCAGGCCAGAATCGCAGTCCATAATTGCAGTCTATAATCACAGTCCATGATTGCAGTCTATAATCGCAGTCTATATTCGCAGTCCATAATCACAGTCCAGAATCACAGTCCAGAATCGCAGCTTATAATCGCAGTCCATAATCGCAGTCCATAATCACAATATATAATCGCAGACCATAATCGCAGTCTATAATCACAGTCCAGAATCGCAGTCCATAATCGCAGTCTACAATCGCAGTCCATAATCGCAGTCGAAAGTCGCAGTCTATCATCGCAGTCCAAAATCGCAGTCCATAATCGCAGTCTATAATTGCAGTCTATAATCGCAGTCTATAATCGCATTCCATAATCGCAGTCCATATTCGCAGTCTATAAACGCTGTCCAGAATCGCAGTCCAGGATCGCAGTCCAGAATCGCAGTCCATAATCGCAGTCTATAATCGCAGTCTATAATCGCAGTCCAGAATCGCAGTCCAGAATCCGGATCCATAATCACAGTCCAGAATCGCAGTCTATAATTTCAGTCGATAATCACAGTCCATAATCGCAGTTCAGATTTGCAGTCCAGAATCGCAGTCCAGGATCGCAGTCCAGAATCGCAGTCTATAATCGCAGTCTATAATCGCAGTCCAGAATCGCAGTCCATAATCACAGTCTATAATCGGAGTCCATAATCGCAGTCCAGATTTGCAGTCCAGAATCGCAGTCCAGGATCGCAGTCCAGAATCGCAGTCTATAATCGCAGTCTATAAACGCAGTCTATAATCGCAGTCTATAATCGCAGTCCAGAATCGCAGTCCATAATCCGGATCCATAATCACAGTCCAGAATCGCAGTCTATAATCACAGTCTATAATCGGAGTCCATAATCGCAGTCCAGAATCGCAGTCCAGAATCGCAGTCCAGGATCGCAGTCCAGAATCGCAGTCCAGAATCGCAGTCCAGAATCGCAGTCCAGAATCGCAGTCCATAATCGCAGTCTATAATCGCAGTCCATAATCGCAGTCGATAATCGCAGTCTATAATCACAGCTTATAATCGCAGTCCATAATCGCGGTCCACAATCGCAGTCTATAATCGCAGTCCATAATCGCAGTCTATAATCGCAGTCCAGAATCGCAGTCCAGAATCGCAGTAGATAATTGCAGTCTATAATCACAGTCCATGATCGCAGCTTATAATCGCAGTCCATAATCGCAGTCCATAATCGCAATCTATAATCGCAGACCATAATCGCAGTCTATAATCGCAGTCCATAATCGCAGTCTATAATCGCAGTCCAGAATGACAGATCAGAATCGCAGTCCATAATCGCAGTCCAAATTCGCAGTCCATAATCGCAGTCTATAATCGCAGTCTATAATCGCAGTCTATAATCGCAGTCCATAATCGCAGTCCATAATCACAGTCCATAATTGCAGTCTATAATCGCAGTCTATAATCGCAGTCCAGAATCGCAGGCCAGAATCGCAGTCCATAATTGCAGTCTATAATCACAGTCCATGATCGCAGTCTATAATCGCAGTCTATATTCGCAGTCTATAATCGCAGTCCATAATCACAGTCTAGAATCGCAGTCTCTAATCGCAGTCCAGAATCACAGTCCAGAATCACAGTCCAGAATCGCAGCTTATAATCGCAGTCCATAATCGCAGTCCATAATCGCAATATATAATCGCAGACCATAATCGCAGTCTATAATCGCAGTCTATAATCGCAGTCCATAATCACAGTCCATAATCACAGTCTATAATCGCAGTCCAGAATGACAGTCCAGAATCGCAGTCCATAATCGCAGTCCAAATTTGCAGTCTATAATCACAGTCTATAATCGCAGTCCATAATCGCAGTCCATAATCACAGTCCATAATCGCAGTCTATAATCGCAGTCCAGAATGACAGTCCAGAATCGCAGTCTATAATCGCTTCCAGAATCACAGTCCAGAATCGCAGTCTATAATCGCAGTCCAGAATCGCAGTCCATAATCGCAGTCTATAATCGCAGTCCATAATCACAGTCCATAATCGCAGTCTATAATCACAGTCCATAATCGCAGTCTATAATTGCATTCTATCATCGCAGTCTATAATCGCAGTCCATAATCACAGTCCATAATCGCATTCCATAATCGGAGTCCATAATCGCAGTCTATAATTGCATTCTATCATCGCAGTCCATAATCGCAGTCCATAATCGCAGTCCAGAATCGCAGTCCAGAATCGCAGTCTATAATCGCAGTCCATAATCGCAGTCCATAATCGCAGTGCAGAATCGCAGTCCAGAATCGCAGTCCAGAATCGCAGTCTATAATCGCAGTCTCTAATCGCAGTCTATAATCGCAGTCTATAATCGCAGTCTATAATCGCAGTCCATAATCGCAGTCCATAATCGCAGTCTTTAATCGCAGACCATAATCGTAGTCTATAATCGCAGTCCATAATCGCAGTCCATAATCGCAGTCTATAATCGCACTCCATAATCGCAGTCCATAATCACAGTCCTGAATCGCAGTCTTTAATCGAAGTCCAAAATGACAGTCCAGAATCGCAGTCTATAATCGCTGCCAGAATCACAGTCCAGAATCGCAGTCTATAATCACAGTCCAGAATCGCAGTCCATAATCGCAGTCTACAATCGCAGTCCATAATCGCAGTCGAAAGTCGCAGTCTATAATCGCAGTCCAAAATCGCAGTCCATAATCGCAGTCTATAATCGCATTCCATAATCGTAGTCCATAATCGCAGTCTATAAACGCAGTCCAGAATCGCAGTCCAGAATCGCAGTCCAGAATCGCAGTCTATAATCGCAGTCTATAATCGCAGTCTATAATCGCAGTCCAGAATCGCAGTCCAGAATCCGGATCCATAATCACAGTCCAGAATCGCAGTCTATAATCACAGTCTATAGTCGGAGTCCATAATCGCAGTCCAGACTTGCAGTCCAGAATCGCAGTCCAGGATCGCAGTCCAGAATCGCAGTCTATAATCGCAGTCTATAATCGCAGTCCAGAATCGCAGTCCATAATCGCAGTCTATAATCGCAGTCCATAATCGCAGTCCATAATCGCAGTCTATAATCGCAGTCTATAATCGCAGTCCAGAATCGCAGTCTATAATCGCAGTTTATAATCGCAGCCTATAATCGCAGTCCATAATCGCAGTCTATAATCGCAGTCCATAATCGCAGTCTATAATCGCAGTCCATAATCGCAGTCCATAAACGCAGTCTATAATCGCAGTCCATAATCGCAATCCATAATCACAGTCCAGAATCGCAGTCCATAATCGCAGCTTATAATCGCAGTCCATAATCGCGGTCCACAATCGCAGTCGATAATCGCAGTCCATAATCGCAGTCTATAATCGCAGTCCAGAATCGCAGTCCAGAATCGCAGTCCATAATTGCAGTCTATAATCACAGTCCATGATCGCAGCTTATAATCGCAGTCCATAATCGCAGTCCATAATCGCAGTCCATAATCGCAATCTATAATCGCAGACCATAATCGCAGTCTATAATCGCAGTCCATAATCGCAGTCCATAATCGCAGTCTATAATCGCAGTCCAGAATGACAGATCAGAATCGCAGTCCATAATCGCAGTCCAAATTCGCAGTCCATAATCGCAGTCTATAATCGCAGTCTATAATCGCAGTCTATAATCGCAGTCCATAATCGCAGTCCATAATCACAGTCCATAATCGCAGTCTATAATCGCAGTCTATAATCGCAGTCCAGAATCGCAGGCCAGAATCGCAGTCCATGATTGCAGTCTATAATCACAGTCCATGATTGCAGTCTATAATCGCAGTCTATATTCGTAGTCTATAATCGCAGTCCATAATCACAGTCTAGAATCGCAGTCACTAATCGCAGTCCAGAATCACAGTCCAGAATCACAGTCTATAATCGCAGCTTATAATCGCAGTCCATAATCGCAGTCCATAATCGCAATATATAATCGCAGACCATAATCGCAGTCTATAATCGCAGTCTATAATCGCAGTCCATAATCGCAGTCAATAATCACAGTCCAGAATGACAGTCCAGAATCGCAGTCTATAATCGCATCCAGAATCACAGTCCAGAATCGCAGTCTATAATCGCAGTCCAGAATCGCAGTCCATAATCGCAGTCTATAATCGCAGTCCATAATCGCAGTCGAAAGTCGCAGTCTATAATCGCAGTCCATAATCGCAGTCCATAATCGCAGTCTATAATCACAGTCCATAATCGCAGTCTATAATCACAGTACAAAATCGCAGTCTATAATCGCAGTCTATAATCGCATTCCATAATCGGAGTCCATAATCGCAGTCTATAATCGCAGTCTATAATCGCAGTCCATAATCGCAGTCCAGAATCGCAGTCTATAATCGCAGTCCCGAATCGCAGTCCATAATCGCAGTCTATAATCACAGTCCATAATCGCAGTCCAGAATCGCAGTCCATAATCGCAGTCTATAATCACAGTCCATAATCGCAGTCTATAATCGCAGTCCATAATCGCAGTCGAAAGTCGCAGTCTATAATCGCAGTCCATAATCGCAGTCCATAATCGCAGTCCAGAATCGCGGTCTATAATCACAGTCCCGAATCGCAGTCTATAATCGCAGTCCATAATCGCAGTCCATAATCGCAGTGCAGAATCGCAGTCTATAATCGCAGTCCAGAATCGCAGTCTATAATCGCAGTCTCTAATCGCAGTCTCTAATCGCAGTCCACAATCGCAGTCTATAATCGCAGTCTATAATCGCAGTCTATAATCGCAGTCCATAATCGCAGTCTATAATCGCAGTCTATAATCGCAGTCTATAATCGCAGTCTATAATCGCAGTCGAAAATCGCATTCCATAATCGCAGTCCATATTCGCAGTCTATAAACGCAGTCCAGAATCGCAGTCCAGAATCGCAGTCTATAATCGCAGTCTATAATCGCAGTCCAGAATGACAGTCCAGAATCGCAGTCTATAATCGCAGTTCATAATCGCAGTACATAATCACAGTCAAGAATCGCAGTCTATAATCGCAGTCCAGAATGACAGTCCAGAATCGCAGTCTATAATCGCTTCCAGAATCACAGTCCAGAATCGCAGTCTATAATCGCAGTCCAGAATCGCAGTCCATAATCGTAGTCTTTAATCGCAGTCCATAATCGCAGTCCATAATCGCAGTCCAGAATCGCAGTCCAGGATCGCAGTCCAGAATCGCAGTCGATAATCGCAGCTTATAATCGCAGTCTATAATCGCAGTCCACAATCGCAGTCCATAAACGCAGTCTATAATCGCAGTCCAGAATCGCAGTCCATAATTGCAGTCTATAATCACAGTCCATGATCGCAGCTTATAATCGCAGTCCAGAATGACAGTCCAGAATCGCAGTCCATAATCGCAGTCCAAATTCGCAGTCTATAATCGCAGTCTATAATCGCAGTCCATAATCGCAGTCCATAATCACAGTCCATAATCGCAGTCTAAAATCGCAGTCCATAATCGCAGTCTATAATCGCAGTCCAGAATGACAGTCCAGAATCGCAGTTTATAATCGCAGTTCATAATCGCAGTCCATAATCACAGTCCAGAATCGCAGTCCATAATCGCAGTCTATAATCGCAGTCCATAATCGCAGTCGAAAGTCGCAGTCTATAATCGCAGTCCATAATCGCAGTCCATAATCGCAGTCTATAATCACAGTCCATAATCGCAGTCTATAATCGCAGAGTATAATCGCAGTCCATAATCGCAGTCCATAATCGCAGTCCATAATCGCAGTCCATAATCGCATTCCATAATCGCAGTCCATAATCGCAGTCTATAATCGCAGTCCATACTCGCAGTCCATAATCGCATTCCAGAATCGCAGTTCAGAATCGCAGTCCAGAATCGCAGTCCAGGATCGCAGTCCAGAATCGCAGTCCAGAATCGCAGTCTATAATCGCAGTCTATAATCGCAGTCTATAATTGCAGTCCAGAATCGCAGTCCATAATCCGGATCCATAATCACAGTCCAGAATCGCAGACTATAATCACAGTCTAAAAAACGAAGTCCATAATCGCAGTCCATAATCGCAGTCCAGAATCGCAGTCCAGAATCGCAGTCCAGAATCGCAGTCCAGAGTCGCAGTCTATAATCGCAGTCCAGAATCGCAGTCTATAATCGCAGTCGATAATCACAGTCCAGAATCGCAGTCTATAATCGCAGTCCAGAATCACAGTCCAGAATCACAGTCTATAATCGCAGCTTATAATCGCAGTCCAGAATCGCAGTCTATAATCGCAGTCTATAATCGCAGTCCATAATCGCAGTCTATAATCGCAGTCCATAATCGCAGTCCATAATCGCAGTCCAGAATGACAGTCCAGAATCGCAGTCTATAATCGCTTCCAGAATCACAGTCCAGAATCGCAGTCTATAATCGCAGTCCAGAATCGCAGTCTATAATCGCAATCCATAATCGCTGTCGAAAGTCGCAGTCTATAATCGCAGTCCATAATCGCAGACCATAATCGCAGTCTATAATCGCAGTCTATAAACACAGTCCATAATCGCAGTCTATAATCGCAGTCTATAATCGCAGACCATAATCGCAGTCCATAATCGCAGTCTATAATCGCAGTCTATAATCGCATTCCATAATCGCAGTCCATAATCGCAGTCTATAATCGCAGTCCATAATCGCAGTCCATAATCGCAGTCCAGAATCGCAGTCCAGGATCGCAGTCCAGAATCGCAGTGCAGAATCGTAGTCTACAAACGCAGTCTATAATCGCAGTCCAGAATTGCAGTCCATAATCCGGATCCATAATCACAGTCCAGAATCGCAGTCTATAATCACAGTCTATAATCGCATTCCAGAATCGCAGTCCAGAATCGCAGTCCAGAATCGCAGTCCAGGATCGCAGTCCAGAATCGCAGTCCAGAATCGCAGTCTATAATCGCAGTCCAGAATCGCAGTCCATAATCGCAGTCTATAATCGCAGTCCATAATCTCAGTCTATAATCGCAGTCTATAATCGCAGTCCAGAATCGCAGTCTATAATCGCAGTCTATAATCACTGCCGATAATCGCAGTCCATAATCGCAGTCCATAATCGCAGTCCATAATCGCAGTCCATAATCGCATTCCATAATCGCAGTCCATAATCGCAGTCTATAATCGCAGTCCATACTCGCAGTCCATAATCGCATTCCAGAATCGCAGTTCAGAATCGCAGTCCAAAATCGCAGTCCAGGATCGCAGTCCAGAATCGCAGTCCAGAATCGCAGTCTATAATCGCAGTCTATAATCGCAGTCTATAATTGCAGTCCAGAATCGCAGTCCATAATCCGGATCCATAATCACAGTCCAGAATCGCAGTCTATAATCACAGTCTATAAACGAAGTCCATAATCGCAGTCCATAATCGCAGTCCAGAATCGCAGTCCAGGAGCGCAGTCCAGAATCGCAGTCCAGAGTCGCAGTCTATAATCGCAGTCCAGAATCGCAGTCTATAATCGCAGTCGATAATCACAGTCCAGAATCGCAGTCTATAATCGCAGTCTATAAACACAGTCCATAATCACAGTCCAGAATCGCAGTCTATAATCACAGTCTATAATCGCATTCCAGAATCGCAGTCCAGAATCGCAGTCCAGAATCGCAGTCCAGGATCGCAGTCCAGAATCGCAGTCCAGAATCGCAGTCTATAATCGCAGTCCAGAATCGCAGTCCATAATCTCAGTCTATAATCGCAGTCTATAATCGCAGTCCAGAATCGCAGTCTATAATCGCAGTCTATAATCGCAGTCCATAATCGCAGTCCATAATCGCAGTCCATAATCGCAGTCCATAATCGCAGTCTATAATCGCAGTCCATAATCGCAGTCCATAAACGCAGTCTATAATCGCAGTCCATAATCGCAATCCATAATCACAGTCCATAATCGCAGTCTAAAATCGCAGTCCATAATCGCAGTCTATAATCGCAGTCCAGAATGACAGTTCAGAATCGCAGTTTATAATCGCAGTTCATAATCGCAGTCCATAATCACAGTCCAGAATCGCAGTCCATAATCGCAGTCTATAATCGCAGTCCATAATCGCAGTCGAAAGTCGCAGTCTATAATCGCAGTCCATAATCGCAGTCCATAATCACAGTCTATAATCACAGTCCATAATCGCAGTCTATAATCGCAGAGTATAATCGCAGTCCATAATCGCAGTCCATAATCGCAGTCCATAATCGCAGTCCATAATCGCATTCCATAATCGCATTCCATAATCGCAGTCCATAATCGCAGTCTATAATCGCAGTCCATACTCGCAGTCCATAATCGCATTCCAGAATCGCAGTTCAGAATCGCAGTCCAGAATCGCAGTCGAGAATGACAGTCCAGAATGACAGTCCAGAATCGCTTCCAGAATCTCAGTCCAGAATCGCAGTCTATAATCGCAGTCCAGAATCGCAGTCCATAATTGCAGTCTATAATCACAGTCCATGATCGCAGCTTATAATCGCAGTCCAGAATGACAGTCCAGAATCGCAGTCCATAATCGCAGTCCAAATTCGCAGTCTATAATCGCAGTCTATAATCGCAGTCCATAATCGCAGTCCATAATCACAGTCCATAATCGCAGTCTAAAATCGCAGTCCATAATCGCAGTCTATAATCGCAGTCCAGAATGACAGTCCAGAATCGCAGTTTATAATCGCAGTTCATAATCGCAGTCCATAATCACAGTCCAGAATCGCAGTCCATAATCGCAGTCTATAATCGCAGTCCATAATCGCAGTCGAAAGTCGCAGTCTATAATCGCAGTCCATAATCGCAGTCCATAATCGCAGTCTATAATCACAGTCCATAATCGCAGTCTATAATCGCAGAGTATAATCGCAGTCCATAATCGCAGTCCATAATCGCAGTCCATAATCGCAGTCCATAATCGCAGTCCATAATCGCATTCCATAATCGCAGTCCATACTCGCAGTCCATAATCGCATTCCAGAATCGCAGTTCAGAATCGCAGTCCAGAATCGCAGTCCAGGATCGCAGTCCAGAATCGCAGTCCAGAATCGCAGTCTATAATCGCAGTCTATAATCGCAGTCTATAATTGCAGTCCAGAATCGCAGTCCATAATCCGGATCCATAATCACAGTCCAGAATCGCAGTCTATAATCACAGTCTATAAACGAAGTCCATAATCGCAGTCCATAATCGCAGTCCAGAATCGCAGTCCAGGATCGCAGTCCAGAATCGCAGTCCAGAGTCGCAGTCTATAATCGCAGTCCAGAATCGCAGTCTATAATCGCAGTCGATAATCACAGTCCAGAATCGCAGTCTATAATCGCAGTCCAGAATCACAGTCCAGAATCACAGTCTATAATCGCAGCTTATAATCGCAGTCCAGAATCGCAGTCTATAATCGCAGTCTATAATCGCAGTCCATAATCGCAGTCTATAATCGCAGTCCATAATCGCAGTCCATAATCGCAGTCCAGAATGACAGTCCAGAATCGCAGTCTATAATCGCTTCCAGAATCACAGTCCAGAATCGCAGTCTATAATCGCAGTCCAGAATCGCAGTCTATAATCGCAATCCATAATCGCTGTCGAAAGTCGCAGTCTATAATCGCAGTCCATAATCGCAGACCATAATCGCAGTCTATAATCGCAGTCTATAAACACAGTCCATAATCGCAGTCTATAATCGCAGTCTATAATCGCAGACCATAATCGCAGTCCATAATCGCAGTCTATAATCGCAGTCTATAATCGCATTCCATAATCGCAGTCCATAATCGCAGTCTATAATCGCAGTCCATAATCGCAGTCCATAATCGCAGTCCAGAATCGCAGTCCAGGATCGCAGTCCAGAATCGCAGTGCAGAATCGCAGTCTACAAACGCAGTCTATAATCGCAGTCCAGAATTGCAGTCCATAATCCGGATCCATAATCACAGTCCAGAATCGCAGTCTATAATCACAGTCTATAATCGCATTCCAGAATCGCAGTCCAGAATCGCAGTCCAGAATCGCAGTCCAGGATCGCAGTCCAGAATCGCAGTCCAGAATCGCAGTCTATAATCGCAGTCCAGAATCGCAGTCCATAATCGCAGTCTACAATCGCAGTCCATAATCTCAGTCTATAATCGCAGTCTATAATCGCAGTCCAGAATCGCAGTCTATAATCGCAGTCTATAATCACTGCCGATAATCGCAGTCCATAATCGCAGTCCATCATCGCAGTCCATAATCGCAGTCCATAATCGCATTCCATAATCGCAGTCCATAATCGCAGTCTATAATCGCAGTCCATACTCGCAGTCCATAATCGCATTCCAGAATCGCAGTTCAGAATCGCAGTCCAAAATCGCAGTCCAGGATCGCAGTCCAGAATCGCAGTCCAGAATCGCAGTCTATAATCGCAGTCTATAATCGCAGTCTATAATTGCAGTCCAGAATCGCAGTCCATAATCCGGATCCATAATCACAGTCCAGAATCGCAGTCTATAATCACAGTCTATAAACGAAGTCCATAATCGCAGTCCATAATCGCAGTCCAGAATCGCAGTCCAGGATCGCAGTCCAGAATCGCAGTCCAGAGTCGCAGTCTATAATCGCAGTCCAGAATCGCAGTCTATAATCGCAGTCGATAATCACAGTCCAGAATCGCAGTCTATAATCGCAGTCGATAATCACAGTCCAGAATCGCAGTCTATAATCGCAGTCCAGAATCACAGTCCAGAATCACAGTCTATAATCGCAGCTTATAATCGCAGTCCAGAATCGCAGTCTATAATCGCAGTCCATAATCGCAGACCATAATCGCAGTCTATAATCGCAGTCTATAAACACAGTCCATAATCGCAGTCTATAATCGCAGTCTATAATCGCAGACCATAATCGCAGTCTATAATCGCAGTCTATAATCGCATTCCATAATCGCAGTCCATAATCGCAGTCTATAATCGCAGTCCATAATCGCAGTCTATAATCGCAGTCCAGAATGACAGTCCAGAATCGCAGTCTATAATCGCTTCCAGAATCACAGTCCAGAATCGCAGTCTATAATCGCAGTCCAGAATCGCAGTCCATAATTGCAGTCTATAATCGCAGTCCAGAATGACAGTCCAGAATCGCAGTCTATAATCGCTTCCAGAATCACAGTCTATAATCGCAGTCTATAATCGCAGACCATAATCGCAGTCCATAATCGCAGTCCATAATCGCAGTCTATAATCGCAGTCCAGAATCGCAGTCCAGGATCGCAGTCCAGAATCGCAGTCCAGAATCGCAGTGCAGAATCGCAGTCTATAAACGCAGTCTATAATCGCAGTCCATAATCGCAGTCCATAATCGCAGTCCAGAATCGCAGTCCAGGATCGCAGTCCAGGATCGCAGTCCAGGATCGCAGTGCAGAATCGCAGTGCAGAATCGCAGTCTATAAACGCAGTCTATAATCGCAGTCCAGAATCGCAGTCCAGAATCCGGATCCATAATCACAGTCCAGAATCGCAGTCCAGGATCGCAGTCCAGAATCGCAGTCCAGAATCGCAGTGCAGAATCGCAGTCTATAAACGCAGTCTATAATCGCAGTCTATAATCACAGTCTATAATCGCAGTCTATAATCGCAGTCCAGAATCGCAGTCCAGAATCGCAGTCCAGAATCGCAGTCCAGAATCGCAGTCCAGAATCGCAGTCTATAATTGCAGTCCAGAATCGCAGTCCATAATCGCAGTCTATAATCGCAGTCCATAATCGCAGTCTATAATCGCAGTCCAGAATCGCAGTCTATAATCGCAATCTATAATCACAGCCGATAATCGCAGTCCATAATCGCAGTCCATAATCGCAGTCCATAATCGCAGTCTATAATCGCAGTCCATAATCGCAGTCCATAAACGCAGTCTATAATCGCAGTCCATGATCGCAATCCATAATCGCAGTCCAGAATCGCAGTCCAGAATCGCAGTCCAGGATCGCAGTCCAAATTCGCAGTCCATAATCGCAGTCCATAATCGCAGCTTATAATCGCAGTCCATAATCGCAGTCCACAATCGCAGTCTATAATCGCAGTCCATAATTGCAGTCTATAATCGCAGTCCAGAATCGCAGTCCAGAATCGCAGTCCATAATTGCAGTCTATAATCGCAGACCATAATCGCAGTCCATAATCGCAGTCCATAATCGCAGTCTATAATCGCAGTCCAGAATCGCAGTCCAGGATCGCAGTCCAGAATCGCAGTCCAGAATCGCAGTCCATAATCGCAGTCTATAATCGCAGTCCAGAATGACAGTCCAGAATCGCAGTCTATAATCGCTTCCAGAATCACAGTCCAGAATCGCAGTCTATAATCGCAGTCCAGAATCGCAGTCCATAATTGCAGTCTATAATCGCAGTCCAGAATGACAGTCCAGAATCGCAGTCTATAATCGCTTCCAGAATCACAGTCCAGAATCGCAGTCTATAATCGCAGTCCATAATCGCAGTCCATAATCGCAGTCCATAATCGCAGTCCAGAATGACAGTCCAGAATCGCAGTCTATAATCGCTTCCAGAATCACAGTCCAGAATCGCAGTCTATAATCGCAGTCCAGAATCGCAGTCCATAATTGCAGTCTATAATCGCAGTCCAGAATGACAGTCCAGAATCGCAGTCTATAATCGCTTCCAGAATCACAGTCTATAATCGCAGTCTATAATCGCAGACCATAATCGCAGTCCATAATCGCAGTCCATAATCGCAGTCTATAATCGCAGTCCAGAATCGCAGTCCAGGATCGCAGTCCAGAATCGCAGTCCAGAATCGCAGTGCAGAATCGCAGTCTATAAACGCAGTCTATAATCGCAGTCCATAATCGCAGTCCATAATCGCAGTCCAGAATCGCAGTCCAGGATCGCAGTCCAGGATCGCAGTCCAGGATCGCAGTGCAGAATCGCAGTGCAGAATCGCAGTCTATAAACGCAGTCTATAATCGCAGTCCAGAATCGCAGTCCAGAATCCGGATCCATAATCACAGTCCAGAATCGCAGTCCAGGATCGCAGTCCAGAATCGCAGTCCAGAATCGCAGTGCAGAATCGCAGTCTATAAACGCAGTCTATAATCGCAGTCTATAATCACAGTCTATAATCGCAGTCTATAATCGCAGTCCAGAATCGCAGTCCAGAATCGCAGTCCAGAATCGCAGTCCAGAATCGCAGTCTATAATTGCAGTCCAGAATCGCAGTCCATAATCGCAGTCTATAATCGCAGTCCATAATCGCAGTCTATAATCGCAGTCCAGAATCGCAGTCTATAATCGCAATCTATAATCACAGCCGATAATCGCAGTCCATAATCGCAGTCCATAATCGCAGTCCATAATCGCAGTCTATAATCGCAGTCCATAATCGCAGTCCATAAACGCAGTCTATAATCGCAGTCCATGATCGCAATCCATAATCGCAGTCCAGAATCGCAGTCCAGAATCGCAGTCCAGGATCGCAGTCCAAATTCGCAGTCCATAATCGCAGTCCATAATCGCAGCTTATAATCGCAGTCCATAATCGCAGTCCACAATCGCAGTCTATAATCGCAGTCCATAATTGCAGTCTATAATCGCAGTCCAGAATCGCAGTCCAGAATCGCAGTCCATAATTGCAGTCTATAATCAGAGTCCATAATCGCAGTCTATAATCGCAGTCCAGAATGACAGTCCAGAATCGCAGTCCATAATCGCAGTCCAAATTCACAGTCCATAATCGCAGTCTATAATCGCAGACTATAATCGCAGTCTATAATCGCAGTCCATAATCGCAGTCCATAATCACAGGCCAGAATCGCAGTCTATAATCGCATTCCAGAATGACAGTCCAGAATCGCAGTCTATAATCGCTTCCAGAATCTCAGTCCAGAATCGCAGTCTATAATCGCAGTCCATAATCGCAGTCCAGAATCGCAGTCCAGAATCGCAGTCTATAATCGCAGTCTATAATCGCAGTACAGAATCGCAGTACAGAATCGCAGTCCATAATCCGGATCCATAATCACAGTCCAGAATCGCAGTCTATAATCACAGTCTATAATCGGAGTCCATAATCGCAGTCCAGAATTGCAGTCCAGAATTGCAGTCCAGGATCGCAGTCCAGGATCGCAGTCCAGAATCGCAGTCTATAATCGCAGTCTATAAACGCAGTCCAAAATCGCAGTCCATAATCGCAGTCTATAATCGCAGACCATAATCGCAGTCTATAATCGCAGTCCATAATCGCAGTCCATAATCGCAGTCTATAATCGCAGTCTATAATCGCAGTCCATAATCGCAGTCCATAATCACAGTCCTGAATCGCAGTCTATAATCGCAGTCCAAAATGACAGTCCAGAATCGCAGTCTATAATCGCTGCCAGAATCACAGTTCAGAATCGCAGTCTATAATCACAGTTCAGAATCGCAGTCTATAATCGCAGTCTATAATCGCAGTCTATAAACGCAGTCCATAATCGGAGTCTGTAATCGCAGTCCAGAATCGCAGTCTATAATCACAGTCTATAATCGCAGTCCATAATCGCAGTCCATAATCGCAGTCCATAATCGCAGTCTATAATCGCAGTCTATAATCGCAGTCCAGAATCGCAGTCTATAATCGCAGTCTATAATCGCAGTCTATAATCGCAGTCTATAATCGCAGTCCAGAATCGCAGTCTATAATCGCAGTCCATAATCACAGTCCAGAATCGCAGTCTATAATCGCAGTCCATAATCGCAGTCTATAATAGCAGTCCAGAATCACAGTCCAGAATCACAGTCTATAATCGCAGCTTATAATCGCAGTCCAGAATCGCAGTCCAGAATCGCAGTCCAGAATCGCAGTCCAGGATCGCAGTCCAGGATCGCAGTCCAGAATCGTAGTGTATCATCGCAGTCTATAATCGCAGTCTATAATCGCAGTCCAGAATCGCAGTCCAGAATCAGAGTCTATAATCACAGTCCAGAATCGCAGTCCAGAATCGCAGTCTATAATCGCAGTCCATAATCGCAGTCTATAATCGCAGTCCATAATCGCAGTCTGTCTGGTGTAAAAATAAAAAAGGGAAGGTGGCTCAACCGTGGCTATCTTGGGAAATCAGGGATCATATTAAAGCCAAGGAAGTGGCATACAAATTGGCCAGAAATAGCAGCGAACCCGGGGACTGGGAGAAATTTAGAACTCAGCAGAGGAGGACAAAGGGTTTGATTCGGGCAGGGAAAATGGAGTACGAGAAGCAGCTTGCAGGGAACATTAAGGCGGATTGCAAAAGTTTTTACAGGTATGTAAAGAGAAAAAGGTTAGTAAAGACAAATGTAGGTCCCCTGCAGTCAGAATCAGGGGAACTCATAACGGGGAACAAAGAAATGGCAGACCAATTGAACAAATACTTTGGTTCGGTATTCACTAAGGAGGACACAAACAACCTTCCGGATATAAAAAGGGTCAGAGGGTCTAGTAAGGAGGAGGAACTGAGGGAAATCTTTATTAGTCGGGAAATTGTGTTGGGGAAATTGATGGGATTGAAGGCCGATAAAACCCCAGGGCCTGATGGACTGTATCCCAGAGTACTTAAGGAGGTGGTCTTGGAAATAGCGGATGCATTGACAGTCATTTTCCAACATTCCATTGACTCTGGATCAGTTCCTATCGAGTGGAGGGTAGCCAATGTAATCCCACTTTTTAAAAAAGGAGGGAGAGAGAAAACAGGGAATTATAGACCAGTCAGCCTGACCTCAGTAGTGGGTAAAATGATGGAATCAATTATTAAGGATGTCATAGCAGCGCATTTGGAAAATGGTGACAAGATAGGTCCAAGTCAGCATGGATTTGTGAAAGGGAAATCATGCTTGACAAATCTTCTGGAATTTTTTGAGGATGTTTCCAGTAAAGTGGACAAAGGAGAACCAGTTGATGTGATATATTTGGACTTTCAGAAGGCTTTCGACAAGGTCCCACACAAGAGATTAATGTGCAAAGTTAAAGCACATGGGATTGAGAACTGGTTGTCAGACAGGAAGCAAAGAGTAGGAGTAAATGGGTACTTTTCAGAATGGCAGGCAGTGACTAGTGGGGTACCGCAAGGTTCTGTGCTGGGGCCCCAGCTGTTTACATTGTACATTAATGATTTAGACGAGGGGATTAAATGTAGTATCTCCAAATTTGCGGATGACACTAAGTTGGGTGACAGTGTGAGCTGCGAGGAGGATGCTATGAGGCTGCAGACTGACTTGGATAGGTTAGGTGAGTGGGCAAATGCATGGCAGATGAAGTATAATGTGGATAAATGTGAGGTTATCCACTTTGGTGGTAAAAACAGAGAGACAGACTATTATCTGAATGGTGACAGATTAGGAAAAGGGAAGGTGCAACGAGACCTGGGTGTCATGGTACATCAGTCATTGAAGGTTGGCATGCAGGTACAGCAGGCGGTTAAGAAAGCAAATGGCATGTTGGCCTTCATAGCGAGGGGATTTGAGTACAGGGGCAGGGAGGTGTTGCTACAGTTGTACAGGGCCTTGGTGAGGCCACACCTGGAGTATTGTGTACAGTTTTGGTCTCCTAATTTGAGGAAGGACATTCTTGCTATTGAGGGAGTGCAGCGAAGATTCACCAGACTGATTCCCGGGATGGTGGGACTGACCTATCAAGAAAGACTGGATCAACTGGGCTTGTATTCACTGGAGTTCAGAAGAATGAGAGGGGACCTCATAGAAACGTTTAAAATTCTGACGGGTTTAGACAGGTTAGATGCAGGAAGAATGTTCCCAATGTTGGGGAAGTCCAGAACCAGGGGTCACAGTCAGAGGATAAGGGGTAAGCCAAGAGATGAGGAGAAACTTCTTCACCCAGAGAGTGGTGAACCTGTGGAATTCTCTACCACAGAAAGTAGTTGAGGCCAATTCACTAAATATATTTAAAAGGGAGTTAGATGAAGTCCTTACTACTCGGGGGATCAAGGGGTATGGCGAGAAAGCAGGAATGGGGTACTGAAGTTTCATGTTCAGCCATGAACTCATTGAATGGCGGTGCAGGCTTGAAGGGCTGAATGGCCTGCTCCTGCACCTATTTTCTATGTTTCTATGTTTCTATGTTTCTATGTCCAGAATGACAGTCCAGAATCGCAGTCCATAATCACAGTCTATAATCGCAGTCCAGAATCGCAGTCCAGAATCGCAGTCCATAATCGCAGTCCATAATCACAGTCCAGAATCGGAGTCCAGAATCGCAGTCCAGGATCGCAGTCCAGAATCACAGTCTATAATCGCAGTCTATAATCGCAGTCTATAATAGCAGTCCATAATCGCAGTCCATAATCGCAGTCTATAATCGCAGTCTATAATCGCAGTCCATAATCGCAGTCCATAATCGCAGTCCATAATCGCAGTTCATAATCGCAATCCATAATCGCAGTCTATAATCGCAGTCCATAATCGCAGTCTATAATTGAAGTCTATAATCGCAGTCCATAATCGCAGTCAATAATCGCAGTCTATAATCACAGTCCAGAATCGCAGTCTATAATCGCAGTCTATAATCGCAGTCCGTAATCGCAGTCCAGAATCGCAGTCTATAATCGCAGTCCAGAATCGCATTCCAGAATCACAGTCCAGAATTGCAGTCCATCTGTTAATGGGACCCTCCAGCAGCAGGGCACCATTCCCGTTCTCCAATTCTCATCTTGCTCCTGCCCCATTTACAGGGAGGTGCGGCGAGGAAAATCAGCCCCTGCGCTTCTCGTTGCCTTCCAGCGGTTCCGCAACAAAGACTTCAGTGGTCCCTTGCAATGCTGGAGAGGTTTCTCGATTCCTGCAGCAGTCAGAGAGAAATTTCTACACAGGTTTATGCCGGCGTTGCCCATCTCACTCAGAGGCTGACATTATTGTGAAGGACTCTGCAACAATACCAGTTGGATATGAGCCGTTGGAAGCAATGTGCTTCATGCAGTGAAACATCCTTTTCTATAATTCATGCTCGGTACGTGGGCCTCACTGCCAAGGCCAATATTTATTGCCCATCCTTAGTTGCCTTGAGAAAGTACGATGTAACTATAAAAATAATTATCTGTATATTAAATAACTACTGCACCATTTTTGTAGAATGCAATATAATTTTTCTGTGCAGAATACCTCTGCATTTCTTTAAAATTTCCTGCTTCAACTTCCAACTATGGATAATGTAATTCATGCCTTCTTGAAATGGATGATGATGATGATGATGATGATGTGGTGGAGGTCACGGGTTTGGAAGGTGCTGCTGAAGAAGGCCTGGCGAGTTGCTGCAGTGCATCTTGTAGATGGTACACACTGTATCCACGGTGCGCCGGTGGTAGAGGGAGTGAATGTTGAAGGTGGTGGATGGGGAGCCAATCAAACGGGCTGCTTTGTCCTGGATGTTGTTGAGCTTCTTGAATGTTGTTGGAGCTGTGCTCATCCAGGCAAGTGGAGAGTATTCCATCACACTCCTGACTTGTGCCTCTCTTGTTCTAATACTTTATGGAGTAAGTTTCCTAAGTTAGTGCTCCAGACTCTTGCTTGATGAGGAGGCTGAGTTCAACCCGTCCAATTCACAACAATTTCCCAGTTATTAATATAATGGCTGTAAAATCAGGATAACCTTAAATCACTCCCAATAGTCGATCTACCTTCCTGTCAAGCAAGGATACGCAGCAGGATTGCTGGTGCACAACCCCATGCTCTTCTGTCTCAGTCCACCACCCATAACCTCACACACCCCAACTCACCCACACTCCAACCCCACACCCCATCTCCCCCACACCCCCACCACCCATACCCTCACACACCCCACCTCCCCCCCCACCACTCCCACACCCCACCTCCCCCACACCTCAACCCACCCACACTCCATCCCTCACCACCACACACCACCCATCCCCTCACACACCCCAACTCACCCATCCCCCACCCTCCCCTTCCCGCCACACCCTCCACCCTACTCTCCACTCCCCACAATCCCCACCCTCCCCACTCCCCCACATCCTCCACCCTACTCTCCAAACCCTCCACCCTACTCTCCACATCCTCCACCCTACTCCCCACATCCTCTACCCTACTCCCCACACCCTCCACCCTACTCTCCACACCCTCCACCCTACTCTCCACTCCCCACAATCCCCATCCTCCCCACCCCCCATACCCTCCACCCTACTCTCCACTCCCCACAATCCCCACAATACCCCCCACCCCATCCAACCACCCCGCAACCCCACCCCTTATAATTTCGAGGTCCCTTTCTCACCATCGCTCACCAGGTGAGCTGTAGGGAGCAAAGACTTATCCTTGGTGGGTCTCTAGTTTCCTGCCTGTGGAACTGGGCACTGTGCAGGCCCCCACCTCTTCTGACCTAAAATGGATCCCAGATCGGTCACAGGACCCCAATTTCCATTTAGAAAGGGCTTATCACCTGAATCAGGCAGGTGCTTTGGACAACTGTTGATAAGCTCCGTTCAAAATGGCAGCGGCCACATCGCCAGTGGTAACGAGGCAGCAAATCCTCCGACCCCATGTTGAGGCCGTTACTGCCCTGTTAACACAGGGCGAGGTGTAGTGAAAGTTGACCCCCTACGATACTAATGTTAGAGACTCAAAGTGAAAAAATGTATCATTCTGTAGCGCCAATCTCTGGGAGCTGGGTAAGCTCAAAAATTCACCAATCCCACACACGTGCATGTTAAAATTTGTACGGATAGATGTGGAACGAGTACTCCATCTCCTTTTACTAGCATAACAGTAATATGGTTGCTCTTTTCCAGCCAAATATGTTCTCCAACCTGTCAGTCAATGAGGATCCAGGTCACAGCAAGGATCGGGGCTTCTCATCGCCTGGCTACAGAGGTACTTTCATATTAACAGAGTATTTGTCCTATGTCGGTGTATTCTCCACGTTCGGTTTGTTTTAACTGATAATGAACATAAAACCCTTACACCTTTCTCTAGTCATTGAGGACGCCTCCATTTCTGTGAGGATAAACATTGTAGATTTTAAGGTCTGGGATTTCCGCTCATTTGCATTGGTTGGTTTGGCAAAATTCGCCCGAAATCGGCCAAACCCGCGCAAAAGATGGCGGAATTTTAAACGCAAATTACATCCAGTGCAAATCCTTTGCACTAGTTAAACAAATTCGCGCTAGAAGCCGGCTCCACCCAGAAAGCTGGATTATGACCCAAGATCAAATTACTCACTATTGGGAGTTTGCTCTAATGCCGTCTGTTTGTGGGCCTTCGAGGAGGCTGCAGAGGTTAAGCTCCTTGTTTTAGGTGCAAGGACACTAATCGGGACGTTTTCATAGAAGGAGGCCATTCGGCCCATCTTGTTTGTGATTTAATTTATTTTTAATTTAGTAAGAAACTGACTACTGTACACCAATGTAACTAGCAAATGGTCTGTAAAGTTTTTTAAGTCATTTTCAGTTATTTAAAATCAGGTTACTCATAGGTGGTGGACTAGACACTGAATAAAATGCTTATTTTTTATAATGAACTCATATTGATCAAACTGTTCCACATTACCATTCTTAAAGGAATATTTTTTAAAGCAAATTTTTTTTTAAATTACATTTTAAAACGCTGCCTAATTGCACTGGTTCATTGCAGAATTTGAGTTTGGTGGAAGCTTGAGAAAAACTAGCTAACTTCTCAAAATTAGTTAAATTTGCGGCAAGATCGCGGATTGCACCCAAAGCGGAAACTCTACCGTTAACAGTGTCCTACAACTAATAGTCAGGAAACTAAACATGGCCCATTTATGATACAACTTTCAGTATTCAGAATTAAAATAAAGAACATTTCTCATTTGTTCCTAAAACCAACCAGGTCAAGTCTTCTGAAGTTATTGCCTTTCAATAATCTGTACATTTATCCACTGATTTGTACATTTATCCACGGCTATGATAATTACATAGGAACATAGGAACAGGAGTCGGCCATTCAGCCCCTCGAGCCTGTTCAAATTCAATTAGATCATGGCTGATCTGTTTCTCAACTTCATTTACTCACCTTCGTTCCATAACCCTTAATATCCTAACAAAACCTAGCGATCTCAGTTATGACATTTTCAACTGACCCCCAGCCTCAACAGCTTTTTGGGGGAGAGAGTTGCAGATTCCCACTGCTCTTTGTGTAAAGAAATGCTCCCTGACATCACCCTGAATGGCCCGGCAATAATTTTAAGGTTCTGACCCCGTGTTCTGAACCCCCCCAACAGATGAAATAGTTTCTCTTGATCCTATTGACTCCTTTAATCATCTTAAACACCTCGATTAGGTCTGATCCTCCTTCACTTTCTGCTCCTGTCCACACGCAATGCCTCACATGTGACTGGGCAGCCCACCTGAAGAGATTTGCAGGCAGAATTATTTTGCTAGCTCCATGGGTTACAATTCCAAGTCTCATCATCATAGGTGCTCCCTCTAAACGAGGATGACTTGCTTCCATGCCGAAAAGGGCTGAGTTCACAGGTGTTTCAGTGAAGGACCTAATATTCCAGGTCCAGAACTACATCCTGAAGGGTGGAAGATGCCTGTGCGTGGATTTTATTAATGTGTGGTGGGGGCGTTGCACACCAGCCACCACACAGGCTTGACAGAGCCAGGTCTTGGTCCAGTGGCATGGGTTAACCAAGACGACTGGAGACCAGCTCTGCTGCATGGACCTAGTGCGCACACATATCGCAGTGTGAGCTGTGACATGTGTATCATTGGCTAGCGCTTTATTGGTATCCACACTAAGTGTGAAAGTACTTTTGAGCTTCAATAGTTTATAAATTATGCAAACGATTTTCCTGCAGCTCCCATGGTCGACAGGAGTAGGAAACCGACTTTAGATCCATCAGGTTCCCCACACACAGACAGAGATTCTCCTTCGCTGGGTAAGTGATATTACTGTATATTTTCTCTCAAATCTTTAATGAGTACTTGAAACTGCACCTACGTTAATGCTGCAAGAGCACTATATTCCTCCGCTGAGGTGGGCTCCCAATCAATGTACCCGGTCATTTTTGGGAGGGGAGGCCATTCAAATTATCATGGTGTTGAGCGGCCCGTGTGGTCCTTTGGATTGCCATGCAGCCACGCAGCTGGAAGGGAACATTGTGTCCAATTGCAAATAGCACTGGGAGTCCACCTGAACAATTAATAAAGACCCCACTCCCATCACCCCACCATTGGCGGCCGAGGCTTCAGCCGTCTGGGCCCTAAACTCTGGAATGCCCTCCCTCAACCTCTCTGCCTCGCCACTTCTCTCTCCTCCTTTCATCATCACCATCATCACCATCATAGGCAGTCCCTCGGAGTCGAGGAAGACTTGCTTCCACTCTTAGAATGAGTCCTTAGGTGGCCGAACAGTCCAATACGAGAACCACAGTCCCTGTCACAGGTGAGACAGGCAGTCGTTGAGGGTAAGGGAGGGTGGGACTGGTTTGCCGCACGCTCTTTCCGCTGCCTGCGCTTAATTTCTGCATGCTCTCGGCGATAAAACTCAAGGTGCTCAGCGTCTTCCCGGATGCACTTCCTCCACTTAGGGCGGTCTTTGGCCAGGGACTCCCAGGTGTCAGTGGGGATGTCGCACTTTATCAGGGAAGCTTTGAGGGTGTCCCTTTACGTTTCCTCTGCCCACCTTTGGCTTGTTTGCCGTGAAGGAGTTCCGAGTAGAGTGCCACGTCTTCCTGCTCCTTTAAGACCCTCCTAAAAACCCACCTCTTTGACCAAGCTTTTGGTCACCTGTCTCAATATCTCCTTAAGTGACTCGGTGTCGGTTCTTGTCTGATTACGCTGCTGTGAAACGCCTTGGGACATTTTACTATGTTAAAGGTGCTATATAAATGCAAGTTCCAGTTAGCTAAGCAAGGTGTTGTTGACAAGAGTAGGAAAAGTGAAAGAAGTGAGCGGTGATTGTTATAATATTGTCATTTAAATCCATTACATAAATGCAGCAGACCTTTTTGTTGTTTATTGGCAGATGACACATCAAAGTGTGCAAGTCACGTCCTGCCATCATGATAGAAATGGTACATTGCACCTCACCATTCCCCAACTAAATGCAGCTCTTTTTTAACTAGTTCCCTACTAACTGCAATTGTCAACCTTCATTCTTCTGTCTGCCTGAACTTATTTATTGTGGGGTGAGTTGTACTGTGCCATATCACACACAAATGCATTGGTATGAAATGTACTTGCCTGTTATTTTACAGGATCATTCGGTCCACCGTGCCTGTACTGGCTCTTTGGTACCGCTATCCAATCAGTCCCACTCCCCCGCTCTTTCCCCATAGCCCTGCAACTTTATCCTTTTCAAATATTTATCCAATTCCCTTTTGAAAATTACTATTGGGCCGTAATTTGCGGCCTCTCCGGGTGCGTACGATGCGCACATACGTCCGAAAAAGCCGCGCACGTTCCGGGTTTAGGCACGCAAAGCGCATGCGCCGAAACCCGGCACTGGTGAACTGTCTTATGACAGATCCAGCGCAGACAAAAGTAAAGAGCCTCTGCAGGTGGAGATTTGGGCTGTTTACCCAACTCTTGGCCCAACGAATGTCCTTAAAACTCTTACGCCTCATCTCTGTGTAAGAGTTTTAAAAGATAGAAAAATTAAATGTTATCACTAATTTTTATATTAAAAACCTTGTCCATTAAGGTAAGTTTATTTTTAACCCTGTTAAAACATTTTTAAAACATTTTCAGATCAATAATTTTTTTCCTAAAACAATTCAATTTCAATTCATTTTAAATATGTGTGGTGTTTTATTAATTTATTGTGTTGTGTTTCTGTGTTTTGGAGGGTATTCTCATTGATAGTAATGGGAGCTGGTACAAACAGAACTCACCATTATTATCAATGAGAATACTACATTGTGATTGGTGGTCCAGGCCCACGTGATCCCAGGATGCGCTAATGTTTCTGGGATGCGTGGGCCTCTGCGCTGGGCTGCGCGTCTAGGCCTCGGAGCGGAAGTGTTCGTTCCTCCAGGACCACCAGGTACTTTCGTAAAAAAGATTCCGGTTGGAGGCATCCGACCGCGGGAAGCCTCCGACAGCAACTTTTGGCCCATTGAATCGGTTTCCACCACCCCTTCAGGCAGCGCATTCCACATCAGAACAACTCACTGTGTAAAAATATTCTCCTCATCTCCCCTCTGGCTCTTTTGCCAATTTTCTTAAAACAATGTGCATGAACCTCAACTTCTTTTTAGTGCAGGGCCTGTTCAAAATAATGGGTAAAGAAATCTCATAGGAATAGATAAGATATTTATACTAGCATTGCATTAAGTAGTTGACACCATTTGTGATTTTTTATGATGATCAAAATGAGGGTTGGAGCATTTTATCCTTGAGGTAGCATTGCAATCAATGGAAGAGAACATCAGGTGGGATACCAACTCACTTTGGTCTGTTTAGCGAGACTGCCAAAGACCAACCTCAGACCCCGAATGTCTGGAGTAAATAAAGCCTCTTCGAATCTGCACCAACAATGTGCCCAAACTCCAACCTCAAACCTTGCATTTATATAGCACCTTTCACAACCTCAGGACGTCCCAAAGCGCTTTACAGCCAATGAAGCGCTTGTGACGTGTTGTAAAGTAGAAAGCTCCCACAGACAGCAATGTGATAATGATCAAATAATCTGTTTTAGTCACATTGATTGAGGGATGAACATTGGCCAGTGTCACCGGGGAGAACTCCCCTGCTCTTCCCAAAAATAGTATTGTGGGATCTTTTACATCCACTTGGGAGAGCAGAAGCAGACTGCGCCTCGATTTAACGTCTCATCTGAAAGACGGCATCTTCGAAGAATACCACAAGCCAAATTTATGATGTGTTTGAGTGAAACTGGCAATTTAATGCGAGATCAGAGGCAGGTTATGTGTGGGCCAGAGGCCAAGGGCGGCGGTTTGGGACTGCCCAAATGCATCTCAAGTTAGAGCCACAAGCAAGACTTTCATCGCATCAGTTAAGATAGATTTAAACCCAACTTCTCTATTTCAAAGGACAGTGTGCTAATCCAGTGCATTACCCTATCTCCTCGGAGGGGGTCATTAATATTGTCTAGGGAGAAAAAGCACATTTTAAAAGCACTCCACTTACTGTTTTAGCCATGTCACTGATTAAGGAAGTACGATCTCCAGATTAGCTCGAGAAGGACCACAAAGCCCAGACCTATGCTGTAAACATGGACTACTGATAAGATCACCTAGAGAGGAACAGCTGTAATCCACCCAACAGAATAACTTCTAAAGGAGAAAAACAACAACAAGGTCATCTGTCTGACATGAGGCAGGAGTCCTGAAGGGGGGCAATTGTCATCAATGTGTCCTCCCTGCCACTTTAGCCGAGACACAGCTGCATGATGGACTATGGACAATGGACATGAGGCTGATCACTTTTATAGGAAAGCAGTGGTGTCCATGTTCACTCTTAGATACAACAAGTGGTATTGTTATTTGCCCTACAACTCCACTTGTTTCTTTTCATACAGTTTCCTAAATGTGTTTGGTTCTGTCTTACTTCATGAGAGGGAGGATGCGGAGCTGGGAGGGGTTGACGAAGAGAGATCAAAACTTCTAGAGCAGCTGCTAGTTTATACTTCCATACAACTGTAACTGTCCACATTGACACTGGGGGACTTAACCTTACCGGCAAAAATTCCGCAAAGGGATATAGACAGGCTAAGTGAGTGGGCAAAACTTAGGCAGATGGAGTATAATGTGGGAAACTGTGAGGTTATCCACTTTGGCAGAAAAAATAGAAAAGCAATTATAATTTAAATGGAGAAAAATTGCAAAGTGCTGCAGTACAGAGGGACCTGGGGGTCCTTGTGCATGAAACACAAAGATTGAGTTTGCAGGTACAGCAAGTAATCAGGAAGCAAATGGAATGTTGGCCTTTATTGCAAGGGGGATGGAGTATAAAAGCAGAGAAGTCCTGCTACAACTATACAGGGTATTGTTGAGGCCACAACTAGAGTACAGCATACAGTTTTGTTCTCCTTATTTAAGGAAGGATATACTTGCATTGGAGGCTGTTCAGAGAAGGTTCACTAGGTTGATTCCGGAGATGGGGGGTTGAACTATGAAGATAGATTGAGTAGGTTGGGCCTATACACATCGTAGTTCAGAAGAATGAGAGGTGATCTTATTGAAACATAAGATAATGAGGGGACTCGACAATATGGATGCAGAGAGGATATTTCCACTCATAGGGGAAACTAAAACGAGAGGACATAGTCTCAGAATAAGGGGCCGCCCATTTAAAACTGACGAGGAGTAATTTCTTCTCTCAGAGCATTGTAAATCTATGGAATTCTCTGCCCCGGAGAGCTGTCGAGGCTGGGTCATTGAATATAATTAAGGCGGAGATAGACAGATTTTTGAACGAGAAGGGAGTAACAGGTTATGGGGAGCAGGCAGGGAAGTGGAGCTGAGTCCATGATCAGATCAGTCATGATCTTATTAAATGGCGGAGCAATCTCAAAGGAGCCAGGTGGCCTACTCCTGCTCCTATTTCTTATGTTCTTATGTTCTTATTGATGCTGTTGGCAATTCAAAGCTCTGCATTTCAGTCATTTATAGGAACAACCTCAAAAAGCTGTTCACCAGCCAGTAGACTGTAGTTATAATAAATCCTACTGGAGTAAATGTGAGTTGAATGCTGATTCTTCTGACTAATTTTGTTGAGCCGAATCACGAACCCAGATTGACCAATTCCAGCTTGACTTCAGATTGGCGAATGGCCATTCCAACCCACGATGTGAGCGCTGAACTAACTGAGAGTTTATCAACACACTAACCATGAAGCAGGCCTATCACTTCGCTCATTAATTCCACATTTTCAAGAATAAGGCTGGTAGGTTGCAGGAAATTGTCCTGCTCTGCTTCATAGGTAGAGGATTGGTTAACGGACAGAAAACAGAGAATAGGGATAAACGGGTCATTTTCAGGTTGGCTGGCTGTAACTTGCGGGGTGCCACAAGGATCAGTGCTGGAGCCTCAGCTATTCACAATCTATATCAATGATTTGGATGAAGGGACCGAGTGCAATGTATCCAAGTTTGCTGATGATACAAAGCTGGGTGGGATAGTAAGCTGTGAGGAGGACACACGGGGACCAAATTGTCCTGTGTCCAGATTAGGTGCGAAAACCTTCTGGGGCAGCGACGTTTTCCGCCCTGCGCCTGCCCCGTGGAATTGCCCTTAGCGCCCCTCAAAGGAAGCGGAGTGCAATCTCGTGCTGGGTGCTACTGGGGTGCTGAAGGAAGGGGAGGGCCACTGCACACTCTCCACGGCCTCTGTTTCCCTCCACTGGGCCACCAGGGCGGCGTGGGACCGGGCCAGCAGCCCGGTACCCAAGGCAGATTGCTGGTCTGCACAATGGCGGCTGGGACCACGCTAGGGCCGCCATCGTCGAGCCGACCCGAGAGTCGGCAGACAAAAACTAGATGACGGCCCGGGGCATCGGTGCCCTCCCCGTTAAGGAGCAACTCGCAAAGCTACCGGTGACATCCGCTCATGCCAGCTTCACAGCCCACGGGGCGTTAAGGGGTCGGTGCTGGGTGGTGAGGAGATGCTGCACACGCCGATGACATCATCACCGGTTACGCGGCGGCCCGGGGCGCTAACTGCAAGGCCTCCGCTGCCATGGCCGTGCCTCCTCAAACTCCCAGGCAACTTCCCAGGAGGCGGCCGTGCCCCCCTCCCCTGGGCAAAAACGGGGCTAATGGAGCTGTAAAATGGGGCAATTTTGCCCCCAAAGGGATCGAGGCAGGTTAAGTGAGTGGGCAAGGTGGCAGATGAAATAAAATGTAAAGAAATGTGAAGGTTTTCACTTTGGTGGGAAGAAAAGAAAACAGAATATTTTTTAAACGGTGAGCAACTGTTAAATGTTGGTGTTCAGAGAGATTTTGGTGTCCTTGTACACGAAACACAGAGAGTTCGCATGCAGGTACCGCAAGCAATTAGGAAGGTTAATGGCATGTTGACCTTTATTGCAAGGGGGTTGGAGTATAAGAGTAGGGAAGTCTTGCTACAATTGTACAGGGCCTTGGTGAGACCACACCTTCAGTACTGTGCACAGTTTTGGTCTCCTTATCTAAGGAAGGATATACTTGCCTTGGCGGGGGTGCAACGAAGATTCACTAGATTGATTCCTGGGACGAGAGGTTTGTCCAATGAGGAGCAGAGGTCGGAAGCAGCGAGGAGCGGAGGTTGGAATGGTGAGGTGCGGAGGTCGGGGCCTGCGAGGTTCAGAGGTCAGGACTGGCGCTGTCCAGAGGGAGGGACCGGCAAGGTCCAGAGGTCGGGAGAGGAGAGGAGAGGATGGACGAGACACTGAGGAGTGGAGAGTTCGGAGCCCATAGGTGGAACAGCATGGACAAGACCAAGGGAAGGCGCAACATGGGCCAATAGCGAGGCTGTGAGGTCGTGAGGCTCACATTGCGTACTATGAATTCCACGTAGAGAGGTCCTGTGGGAAGGAGGACAGTAGGAGTATGTTTGAGTTTGTGTGTATGTATTGGCACATGCGACAGAGCCTGGTCTTCATTCGTCTGGGATCCCCTTACCACTGGACCAAGACCTTGCTCCGTCAAGCCCGTGTTGTGGCTGGTGTGTAATGGCCATTCCACGTTAAAAGAATTCACGCACCAGGCATCTTCCACCATTTAAAATGAGTTCATCAGTCACCTGAGAGCTCATTTTTAGTGTGGAAGCAAGTCATCCTCGACCCCGAGGGACTGCCTATGATGATGATGATGAGTAGGATGGGTCTATAGTCTCTGGAGTTTAGAAGATTGTGAGCTGATCTCATTGAAACATACACGATTCCAAGGGGGCTTGACAGGGCAGATGCTGAGAGGCTGTTCCCTCTGGCTGGTGAGTCTAGAACTAGGGGGGCATAGTCTCAGGGTAAGGGGCTGGCCATTCAGGACTGTAATGAGGAGACATTTCTTCACTCAGACTGTTGTGAACCGTTGGAATTCTCTGTCCCAGAGGACCGTGGATACTCAGTGAGTATATTCAAGGCTGAGATAGATACATTTTTGGACTCTAAGGGAATGGAGGGATATGGGGATCAGGCAGGAAAATGAAGTTGAGATCGAAGATCAGCCATGATCCTATTGAATGGCAGAGCAGGTTCGAGGGATTGTATGGCCCCCTACTGCTCCTATTTCTTGTGTTCGTAATTGCATGCTGAAATATAATACCAGTACTGCATCCCAACAGGCCAGTTGGTGCCATAATTATGGTGACATAAGATTGGGACATAGTTGATGTGACTTATGATCACTTTCCTTTCAACAAGCAAACAATGAATAAATATAATCCATACCTATTTAGTGAACTCTGTGCTGCTCTCTAATGCAGCAATATCCAATTGTCTGATATCTGATCATTGACATCTTCTGATCTGTACTTTGTATATTATGTTGAGTATTAATTCATCTTATTTATGAATTGCTTTAATTTTTCAGTAAAGAAGTCTCCATTTGCAGAGAAGGTAAGACAGCGTTTCCTTCCACTGTCTGTGTGAACACTTGTCTTTGTCTCCCTTCCATTGCGTGTATGTCTCTGAAGTGAGCCTGAGTAACTTACGTTATCCAATGAATGTGAGGTATGTTTTGCTTTTATGAAGAAACTGGCCTGCTTAGTGCCCCCCCCATTATCGGGAACCACTGCCCGACCGGACACGACGAGATGAACGACTCCCGCTAAATTCGACGGGCGCTCTGCGACGACGATAGGACGTTGTGGCCCAATCTCCTTTGCCTGGTGATCATGACATCATCGCCATGCGCATCACCCCGGTAACGCCCCGACCCGGACTTCAGTCCCGCCCCCTGCAGCATCACCAGCTGCAGGAGGCGTCCATCGGGAGGCCAGGCGCTTCAGGGGGGCAGAGGTTAAAGGGGAGGTGGCCGGGCTCAATAAAAACCATTTCTGCAATGTTGTAAGTCAATTTTTTTCAAACTTCCCATCCAGATGGATCAGCCCGGCACTCTGCTGCAGTGTATCGGGCTGATCGGGCCGGATCGCGGCTGCCGTCGGTGACCAGGTAAGTTGTCCCAATGCAGAGCCTGCAGCGATGGGCCTTCACTTTAAGGGAGGGAAGGAGCCTTGGACTACGGCAGTGTTACACGGCCCAGTGTGCAGCGCTGCACAACTAGCCCCCCCTCCCGCTGCCTGTTGCGCTCCAGGAAGGAAGTGGTGCGCTTGATTTAACGCTCCACTTCCTTCCTGGAGTGCAAATCCCAAATTTTTTAAAAGTTGAAAAACATTTGCGCCTGTGGATAATTATTTCAACTTTTAAAAGTTGATGCCCCAAAAAGGGCGCTCCCAGATTTCTCCCACCTTTAAGTGTAATGCAGAAAAAATACTTTATTTTCTATAATGCAGGTTCATTCCTGAAATATTTCCCTGAATAATAAGAATCTTCTCTTTAATATCAGAGAATGTTAAACAAATGCATAAACATTACGTAGATATGTGTATTGTTCTGTATTTGGGGACTGACGATTATTTGGGGGGCGTGTTTAACCTTTCCCGTTGGGGTGGGCGGTTAAAGTTCCCTTGGATCACTCACTGGCCGATAGTCGCCTAGCTCGCGCCAGCCGCGGTTATTACTCAGACGGAGTCTCTCGATGACATCATCGGGCCCCGACTGATTTTAGCTCGTGCCTGAGCGGGAAAAGGCACCGGTGTTTTCCCGCCCGACTGAAGCGACTCGGAACCAGCCGGGAAGATGAAAAGGAAACGAACAGGCGCGTTATTTCTAACTTTGCTTTGTGGGGCCACGAAGAGCAGGAGTGGCCCTCCGAGTTCCAGTTGAAACGACGTGGGAGTCCAGCAAACAGTATGTGGGACAGGGAAATACAGGCAAGTGGGACGGGAGAGAGCACCTTTAATAACATTTACAACTCTCCATTTCACAAAGTAAATTCGGTTTGACCATCGCCTCATATGTTAAATCTTTTATTATAAATATGCAAACTCTCTCCAACATCAGTGTAATTTTTGTTTTCTCAGCTTGCCATGGCAGGACCTCCCAGGTAAGCAGCGTGCCAGATCTACCTTTTCTTTATCATTCAGTCCGACCAACTTTCTTTCCCACCTCCGCCTGAGCACTGGTGAGGTGGGGCCCACACGGACCTGGGTGTCCGGGTCATTTACCTCGGCCCACACGGACCTGGGTGTCCGGGTCATTTACCTCGGAGCCCACATGGACCTGGGTGTCCGGGTCATTTACCTCGGCCCACATGGACCTGGGTGTCTGGGTCATTTACCTCGGCCCACACGGACCTGGGTGTCCGAGTCATTTACCTCGGAGCCCACATGGACCTGGGTGTCCGGGTCATTTACCTCGGCCCACATGGACCTGGGTGTCTGGGTCATTTACCTCGGCCCACATGGACCTGGGTGTCCGGGTCATTTACCTCGGAGCCCACATGGACCTGGGTGTCCGGGTCATTTACCTCGGCCCACACGGACCTGGGTGTCCGGGTCATTTACCTCGGAGCCCACATGGACCTGGGTGTCCGGGTCATTTACCTCGGCCCACATGGACCTGGGTGTCCGGGTCATTTACCTCGGCCCACACGGACCTGGGTGTCTGGGTCATTTACCTCGGCCCACACAGACCTGGGTGTCCGGGTCATTTACTTCGGGGTCCACACGGACCTGAGTGTCCGGGTCATTTACCTCGGCCCACACAGACCTCAGCTGCAGCTCTTCACTCCTTTGCCCTTAGCTTTGTGCCCAGGACCTCAGTTTGCCTTGTGCACAAAGCGGAGGAAAGACCACGAAGCCACCTGTCAGTCAATTCTTTTCACAGGAACAGCAGGAGGCCAATCAGCCCCTCAGGCCTGCTCCGCTATCCAATTAGATCATGGCTGACCTGCACCTCAACTCCATTGACCCACCATTGCTCCATATACCTTGAGACACTTGCCTAACAAAAATCTTATCGAGCCCAGTCTTGAAAGCTCCAGTTAACCCAACATCCACAACATTTTAGGGGAGAGCGTTTCAGATTTCCACTACACTTTGTACGGAAAAAATGCTTCCTAATTTCACTCCTGAATGACCGAACTCGAATTCTAAGCTTATACCTCCTTGTTCTGGTTTCCCTTACCAGAGGAAATCATCATCATAGGCAATCCCTCAAAATGAGGATGACTTGCTTCCATGCCAAAAAAAGGATGAGTTCACAATGTTTCGAATGAAGATCGCGAACTACATCCTGAAGGGTGGAAGATGCCTGTGTGTGGATTTTTTAACGTGGAATGACCATTGCACACCAGCCACCACATGGGCTTGACAGAGCTAGGTCTTGGTCCAGTGGCAAGGGTTAACCAGGACGACTGGAGACCAGCTCTGCTGCACGGACCTAATGCGCACACATATCGCAGTGTGGGCTGGCCCCTGCTGCCACTGGGCCCCTGGCCCCGAACTCACACCTCCCCTGGGCCCCGATCATGTCCCGCTACAGTCTGTCACCGCTCCTTTGCCCCGACCTCGCCGCTCCTGCTGTACCTGCCCACGCTCCAATCACCGACCTGGACCTTGATGACGTCACTCTTCGCTGCCATCACTCCTGCGCCAGCTCGCGCTGTACCTTGCCATAGTCTGCCGCCATGCTGCCCATGGCTATCGCTCGCCGCTCCTTTTAGGTTCTCTATAAATACCCTCTCAACACCTTGATTAGATCACCCCTCAATCTATCCCTAAGGGAATACAAGCCAATTTATACAACCTGTCCTTGTAAATTACCTGCGTAAACCCGGGCATCGCTCTGATGAATCTGCGACTGTGAACTTCAAGTCTAAAAAGCCCCGGTGTCTCCAGTATTCCCGATGCTGGGGATCAGTCTCCTGGCTCTTCGTTACTCCACATCCAGGGCTTGGCTATCTCCGTTGTGTCTCCCTGAATGTAGTGCTCAATGTTTACTCAGAATACACACTGCACAGATTCAGCATGACTTCCTTGCATTTGTATTTGATTGGTTTGTCTAGAGAGTTAACCGTTGTACTTGATTTGTTGATTGCTGATTGACAGTTATTAGACATCCCTAGCTCTCCAATTCAATCTCAGTCATTTCAATGTAGTCCCTGGAGTACCAAGTTACCCAATATTTACTTCCTATGTCACACTGACTGCATTAAATGTCATGTCTACCTTCATTTGTTCACTAACTTTGATTTGACTGCCCCCTCCCAGTTTGATATCATCTGTAATTTTGACCTTTGGCTTCAGCTTCTAAATTCCAGTCATTAACATGAATTAGAAATGTGATTTTTTAAATTCTATTTTGAACTATCTGTGTGGTTAGTTGAAAGAACTATCTTTGGGATTGGTTGGTGCGGTAATTGAGATCACTATCCTGCTCGATTGTAGGCCATGGATTCGGGCCACTTCAAGTTTACGCATTTCAAATTTGTTTTCCACCATCCAAACTGTGGAAAGATTGTTCCATGTCATCCCAACCCTGCAAAAGATACCTTGAGGAGAGGCTTGTGACTTAAAGTGGGTTCAAGTCCCACTCCAGAGACCTGAGCACATAATCCAGGCTGACACTCCAGTGCAGTGCTGAGGGAGTGCTGCACTGTCGGAGGTGCCGTTGTTCGGATGAGGCCTTAAACCGAGGCCCTCTCAGGTGGATCCCATGGTACTACTCAAAAAACAGCAGGGGAGTTTATCCGTCAACCACCATCACTAAAACAGATTAACTGCTTATTATCACATTGCTGTTTGTGGGACCTTGCTGTGTGCAAATTGGCTGCTCCTTTTCCTGCATGATGACAGTTCAAAAATGTTCCATTGGCTGGTGTTATGTATGTAAACATTACCAATGTGTAAGAATTGCCACCAGGGGGCGCACCTGTGGGAGACCTAAGGGTCACCTGCACACTCTGGGCAAGCAGGTATAAAAGGCAGTCTACCATGCCGCTTCCTCACTCTGGAGTTACAATAAACAGACCAAAGTCACAACAGTTTGAGCTTAAGATGTACAGTCTTGTGGAGTTATTCTAAACATAACAGCTGGGAAGACAAGAGGCAAAGCAGCTAGGGTAGTGAAGGATGTTGTCCATCTGTCCCAGCTGGTCAATGAAAAGGACATGTAGACACATGTGCCTCAGCTTGTGCGAGCAGGAAACAACCGGCGAAGGTTCTTGCTCCTGACTGTGATTTCCCTGATTGAAACACATTGTGCATGGTTGGTGAATGAGGGCAGGATGAGGCCCATCAACGGTGCCCACTTTGGTAGAATAGCCAGCGGTCACTCACTGCCGAGGCTCACATGTGAAGGGTGTCTACCTGGGTGAGAGATTGTATGAATGGACTTCCAGCAACCAGGGGACTGTGCCCCTTCAGGAGTTATGGCCTTTGAACAAAAACTGGAATATATGACCAAAAAATAGTAGACACATGTCCTGGGTATGTGAAAAAAGACCCAACTTCAGGGTTTCCAAGCTGGTAAGAAAAATCAGATTTCTCCCTATCCCAACATTTTCTGCCATTGAATAAAAGCACTCCCCTAGACTGTCCTAACCATTTAACTACGATTGTTGGGGCTATTCTATGACCTGAAGTTCTATTTTTCCATTGGCAGTAAGAGAGCTGACAATAATGCTAGGATTTGGTGAGCATCATGCTGGTGGGCAATTAATTCCAAGTATGTTAAAGAATTAAAGGATTTGCCCAGGATAGTAATCTTGATTATAATCTTTAGAAACCACGAGAAAGGGGCAAGTTTGGTCCTGAAATACGAACTGGATACCAGGGTGGTCTAAATGGCTATTTTTTGGTCATATATTCCAGTTTTAGTCCAAAGGCTATAACTCCTGAAGGGGCACGGTCCCCTGGTTGCTGGAAGTCCATTCATACAATCTCTCACCCAGGTAGACACCCTTCACGTGTGAGCCTCGGCAGTGAGTGCTCACTGGCTATTCTACCAAAGTGGGCATCGTTGATGGGCCTCATCCTGCCCTCATTCACCAACCATGCACAATGTGTTTCAATCAGGGAAATCACAGTCAGGAGCAAGAACCTTCTGTTCGCACAAGCTGAGGATCATCGAGGTCAGTCTCGCCATCTTTACTGTCAAGCAGACTCGGGTCAGCACAGACCAGGAGTCATTCCTGGAAGTTTCCTGGTCTGTGTAATGCAAGGAGAAGTCTTTCATGTCCTCAGGGAGTCCTGAAGCCAATGAAGTACTTTTAAAGTGTGGTCACTATTGTGTTACCAAGCGCTCTACTCGGAACTCCTTCACGGCAAACAAGCCAAAGGTGGGCAGCGGAAACATTAAAAGGGCATTCTCAAAACCTCCCTGATAAAGTGCAACATCCCCACCGACACCTGGGAGTCCCTGGCCAAAGACTGTCCTAAGTGGAGGAAGTGCATCCGGGAGGGCACTGAGCTCCTCGAGTCTCATTTCGAGAGCATGCAGAAAACAAGCGCAGGCAGCGGAAAGAGCGTGCGGCAAACCTGTCCCACCCATCCTTTCCCTCAACGACTATCTGTCCCACCTGTGATAGGGACTGTGGCTCTCGTATTGGACTGTTCAGTCACCTAAGGACTCATGTTAAGAGTGGAAGCAAGTCTTCCTCGATTCTGAGGGACTGCCTATGATGATGACCAAACACAGCAGCCAATTTGTGCACAGCAAGGTCCAACAAACAGCAATGAGATAAGTGAGCAGTTAATCAGTTTTGGTTGAGGGATAGATGCTGGTCAGGAAAACCCCCAGCCCCTGCTCTTCTTCAAATAATGCACTGAGATCTTTTACGCCCACCTGAATGGGCAGACATGGCTGCAGTTTACCATCTCAACCAAACTGATCAGCCCTCAATCCCTCAGTACTGCGGTGAAATGTCAGCCTGGATAGGTACTCAGGTCCTGCCATAGGGCTTGAATGTATGAAGTGAGATTGAAACACTGTGCCAAACTGACACTGTTGTAATAGCTGTCAACTCTAGAATTTGTATTTCTACTCTGAGTTATCCTTCAATTTGAAAATAATTCAGCTGTTTCCATTCCATGTGTGTAGACTTCCTTTTGGCAATAGACCCGACCCTTCGTCGAGAATGCCGAAACCAACCGTTCCAGTGGACAGAAGTAATTCATCATTGGGACGGAGGCAGACATCGCCAAGGTATGAGCTGATGGTTATCTCCTAAACCTCAACAGTCCAGGACACACATGTGTTGGGGAGGGGAGGGGACGTGATGAGGTGAGCAGGGTTTTAACCACACAGTTTAGCAGTCGCAGTATTAATTTCAAAGATATGATCTAAATTGACAATGTGCATGAAATTGCAATTTTGGGAGTGGGATGAGTGGGAAGTTCAAATACTCAATGAAAACTCACCGAAACCTTACCCGCAAAATCGGTGGTAACCCTGGTAACAACAGTGATAAGACCATGGAAAGGTTTCTCCCTCAGGATCTGTGTAAAGCTCTCTAATTGCACAATTAAGTTTTTCAAATGGTCGTTGTCCAAATTCTAGTGATCTAATTGATTGGTTTTAGTCTGTACAGCGTGTGTGAGTGTGAGTGTGTGAGTGTGTGATGTGTGTGCACATGTGTGTGTGTGTGTGTGCACATGCGTGTGCGCCTGTGCGTGTGCGTGTGTGCGCGCGTGTGTGTGTGTGTGTGAACCCAGTACTGATGGTCTACGTACATTGGGGTAGATCCTGACGTTGTGTGACAGTGTAAAACAGGTGACAGCGAATCAGTGGCCCATTTTGCATCTCTCGCGTCAATGGAAATAAAACTGGGGAGAGATGTGAAGTGGGTGCTGACTCACTATCATCTATTTTACACTATCACACAAAGTCAAAATTACCCCCATGGGTTTATGCTTCCAACCCAAGGGTTTCTGTGATGTGTTGGCACAGGGCGATAATGTACAAGGCTGTAAATAAAGGACCAGTGAGACCATGGAGGTAACCCTGCAATAGCCTGCCACCCTCACCACTGCATCCGACCCCACTTTCCACCACACAAAGCAAGGTACCATATCAACTGACTGTTCGATACACTCATCATTCCTTTAAAATAAATCGGGAAATTAGGACTACAGGCCTTATCACGAAAAGTAAAAAGGTAATAAATATTTGGAATAATCTGCCATGAAGGTAATAGGGACGTAACCATTGGGGGAGGGGGGGCATTATACCTAGAAGTGAAGAATACACCAAAATCCATTACACATAACATTCTTTCAATATCAGATCAGTAAAAGAGAGGTTAATCTTGCTTAGCATTACCCACAGAAACAGGCCATTGGGCCCAACAGGTCTATGCCAGGGTTTATGTTCCACACAAGCCTCCTCCTACCTCACTCCATCTCACCCTATCAACATATCCTTCTATTCCTTTCTCCCTCACGCACTTATCCAGCTTCCCCTGAAATGCTATTTGCCTGAGCCACTCCATGTGGTAGCGAGTTCCACATTCTCGCCACTCTCTGAGTAAAGAGTCAGCGCACATTGATGATGTTTGGGGCTCGGCCCAGTCTCTTTCTGCACTCCACAGTAGACACTGACTAGAGTAAGAAGAAGCAGAAAAACAATGCATACAGCAGATGTCAGGTTGAGAATACGTGGGAACTAGGCTGAATATAGAAAGTTCAGAGGGGAAGTGAAAAAGGAAATAAATGGAGAAAAATTGCAAAGTGTTGCAGGACCTGGGGGTACTTGTGCATGGAACACAAAAGGATAGTATGCAGGTACAGCAAGTGATCAGGAAGGCCAAAGGTATCTTGGCCTTTATCGCAAAGGGATGGAGTATAAAAGCAGGGAAGTCTTGCTACAACTATACAGGGTATTGGTGAGGCCACACCTGGAATACTGCGTGCAGTTTTGGTTTCCATATTACGAAAGGATATACTTGCTTTGGAAGCAGTTCAGAGAAGGTTCACTAGGTTGATTCCGGAGATGAGGGAGTTGACTTATGAGGAAAGGTTGAGTAGGTTGGGCCTCTATTCATTGGAATTCAGAAGAATGAGAGGTGATCTTATCGAAACGTATAAGACTATAAGGGGGCTTGACAAGGTGGATGCAGAGAGGATGTTTCCGCTGATGGGGGAGACTAGAACTAGAGGACATAATCTTAGAATAAGGGGCCACCCATTTAAAACTGAGATGAGGAGAAACTTCTTCTCTCAGAGGGTTGTGGATCTGTGGAATTCACTCAGAGAGCTGTGGAAGCTGGGACATTGAATAAATTTAAGACAGAAATAGACAGTTTCTTAAATGATAAGGGAATAAGTGGTTATGGGGAGCGGGCAGGGAAGTGGACCTGAGTCCATGATCGGATCAGCCATGATCGTATTAAAATGCGGAGCAGGCTCGAGGGGCTGTATAGCCTACTCCTGCTCATATTTCTTATGTTCTTATGCTCTTATTAAGAGGGGCAAAGATAGCATATGAGAATAGATTGGCAGCTAGCATAAAAGGGAAATTCTTCTATAAACTGATAAATAATAAACAGGTAGTAAGAGGTGGTGCCGATTAGGGACCAAAATGGAGACCTACGCATGGAGGCAGAGGGCATGGTTGAGGTACTAAATAAATACTTTGCATCTGTCTTTACCAAGGAAGAAGATGCTGCCAAAGTCATAGCGAAAGAGGAGGTAGTTGAAATACTGGATGGGATAAATATTGGAAAGGCTGGCTGTACTTAAAGTAGATAAGTCACCAGGACCGGATGGAATGCATCCTAGGATGCTGAGGGAAGTAAAGGTGGAAATTGTGGAGGTACTGGCCACAACCTTCCAATCCTCCTTGGTTATGGGGCTGATGCCAGAGGACTGGAGAATTGCAAATATTACACCCTTGTTCAAAAATGGGTGTGAGGTTAAACCCAGCAACTACAGGCCAGCCGGTTTAACCTCAGTAGTGGGGAAGCTTTTAGAAACGATAATCAGGGACAAATTTAACAGTCACTTGGACAAGTGTGGTAAATTAAGGAAAGCCAGCAAGGATTTGTTAAAGGTAAATCGTGTTTAAATATCTTGATTGAGTTTTTTGATGAAGCAACAGAGCAGGTTGTTGAGGGCAATACAGTTGATGTGGTGTGCATGGATTTCCAAAAGGTGTTTGATAAAGTGCCACATAATAGGCTTGCCAGCAAAGTTGAAGCCCATGCAATAAAAGGGACAGTGGCAGCATGGATATGGAATTGGGTAAGTGACAGGAAACAGAGAGTAGTGGTGAACGGTTGTTTTTTGGACTGGAGGAAGGTATACAATGGTGTTCCCCAGGGGTCGGTTCGAGGACCACTGCTTTTCTTGATGTATTTTAATGACTTGGACATGGGTGTACGGGGCACAATTTCAGAATTTGCAGAACTTGGAAGTATAATGAACAGTGAGGAGGATAGTGATAGTCTTCAAGAGGACATAGACAGGCCGGTAGAATGAGCAGCCCCATGACGCAGAAAAGTGCAAAGTGTTACATTTTGGTAGGAAGAATGAGGAGGGGCAATATAAACTAAAGGGGAAGATGCAGAAAAGGAAGGAGGAGAAGAGGAGGAAACAGAAGGAAGGAGGTAACCCAGACAGCCCCTTTCTGGCTGGGATATCCTGGATGGAATCATCTGCCTGTGGTGCCAGTGACCACAACCCCAATTCCCCTTTCAACATCGGTCCCACACCTATCCTACCCACTGTTACTGACCATCACAGCGTCCTCTTGGCCACAATGCTGAAATAAAAGCCAACACAAAGCAAACTTTCCAATCCAACTTTATAATCTATCCATCCAATATGACATCAAGAAATCAACTCATCACCCTTATACATTACACTGCTGGTCGACCCTCAGGAGCTGGTGGCTGGGAGTCAAATCAAGTGACAGTGTTTCTTCTTCCTTTTCTTCACTCTCTTCTCCCTCTTCTTGGCCAGCCACTGATTGGCCAGGTTGCATTTCTTGTGTGTGTGAAATGAGGAGAGCACAAGGGTGGAGTTGTGGTGAGGGGAGGGCGAGAAAGCAAGATGTGCATGCCAGAAGGAGGATAACGTATGAGGATACCGGCATCTTGAATCCTTTCTGCCCCACCGCTGGCCAAGGGCTCAGCCATGCCTCCGCCAAGATTGGCCAGCACTGTCTCCCCCAAGGGAGGTAAAGTCAGGCAAGAAATGGAAGAAGTGCCTCGTGATTGGTGCAGATTGTTGGGAGGTGAGTGATTTGGGGTTATGTACTGAGCAGTGTGTGAGGCTAGTGCTTCAGTTGGTAGGAGATGGCCTTTGAAGATGCATTCACTGACCTTGGCCACTGGTCTGAAGTCATGAAGCTTCTTTGGGCACCAGAGCCGGGTCGAGAGGGCAACACTGCTGGCAGTGACAGCCTCGGTGATGTGGTCCCACATTGTTCTTTCTGGAGGGCTTCCTGGCCCCTGTGGGTAGAGGGCCTCTATTGCAGTTTTGACCCCTCTGCACAAAGCTGCAGTGCTGTGTGCGAGACCCTAGATGCCCCTTCCCTGGCTTGCTTCGATGGTATGAGACGTGAATTGGCGAGAATAGACTGGCGAGTGATACTTAAAGGATTGATGGTGGATAGGCAATGGCAAACATTTAAAGATCACATGGATGAACTTCAACAATTATACATCCCTGTCTGGTGTAAAAATAAAACGGAGAAGGTGACTCAACCGTGGCTAACAAGGGAAATTAAGGATAGTGTTAAATCCAAGGAAGAGGCATATAAATTGGCCAGAAAAAGCAGCAAACCTGAGGACTGGGAGAAATTTATAATACAGCAGAGGAGAACAAAGGGTTTAATTAGGAGGGGGGAAATAGAGCATGAGAGGAAGCTTGCTGGGAACATAAAAACTGACTGCAAAAGCTTCTATAGATATGTGAAGAGAAAAAGATTAGTGAAAACAAACGTTGGTCTCTTGCATTTAGATTCAGGTGAATTTATAATAGGGAACAAAGAAATGGCAGACCAGTTAACAAATACTTTGATTCTGTCTTCACGAAGGAAGACACAAATAATCTTCCGGAAATACTAGGGGACCGAGGGTCTAGTGAGAAGGAGGAACTGAAGAAAATCCTTCTTAGGCAGGAAATTGTGTTAGGGAAATTGATGGGATTGAAGGCCGATAAATCCCCGGGGCCTGATGGTCTGCATCCCAGAGTATTTAAGGAAGTAGCCCTAGAAATAGTAGATGCATTGTGATCATTTTCCAACAGTCTATCGACTCTGGATCAGTTCCTATGGACTGGAGGGTAGCTAATGTAACATCACTTTTTAAGAAAGGAGGGAGAGGGAAAACGGGTAATTATAGACCAGTTAGCCTGACATCAGTCGTGGGGAAAATGTTGTAATCAATTATTAAGGATGAAATAGCAGCACATTTGGAAAGCAGTGACGGGATCGGTCCAAGTCAGCATGGATTTATGAAAGGGAAATCCTGCTTGACAAATTTTCTAGAATTTTTTGAGGATGGAACTAGTAGAGTGGACAACGGAGAACCAGTGGATGTGGTGTATTTGGACTTTCAAAAGACTTTTGACAAGGTCCCACACAAGAGATTGGTGTGCAAAATTAAAACACATGGTATTGGGGGTAGTGTACTTATGTGGATAGAGAACTGGTTGGCAGACAGGAAGAAGAGAATCAGAATAAAAACGGGTCCTTTTCAGAATGGCAGGCAGTGACTAGTGGAGTGCTGCAGGGCTCAGTGTTGGGACCCCAGCTATTTACAATATACATTAATGATCTGGATGAGGGACTTGAGTGTAATATCTCCAAGTTTGAAGATGACACTAAGCTAGGAGGCGCTGTGAGCTAAAAGGCTGCAGGGTGACTTGGACAGGTTAGGTGAGTGGGCAAACGCATGGCAGATGCAGTATAATGTAGATAAATGTGAGGTTATCCACTTTGGGGGCAGGAACACGAAGGCAGAATATTATCTGAGTGGCGGCAGATTAGGAAAAGCGGAAGTGCAATGAGACCTGTGTGTCATGGTACATCAGTCATTGAAAGTTGGCATGCAGGTACAGCAGGCGGTTAAGAAGGTAAATGGTATGTTGGCCTTCATAGCTAGGAGATTTGAGTATCGGAGCAGGGAGGTCTTACTACAGTTGTACAGGGTCTTAGTGAGGCTCACCTGGAATATTGTGTTCAGGTTTGGTCTCCTAATCTGAGGAAGGACGTTCTTGCTATTGAGGGAGTGCAGTGAAGGTTCACCAGATTGATTCCCAGGATGGCAGGACTGACATGCGGAGAGACTGGATTGACTCAGCCTGCATTCACTGGAGTTTAGAAAGATGAGAGGGGATCTCATAGAAACATATAAAATTCTGACGGGATGGGACAGGTTAGATGCAGGAAGAATGTTCCTGATGTTGGGGAATAAGGATAAGGGGTAAGCCATTTAAGACTGCGATGAGGAGAAACTTCTTCACTCAGAGAGTTGTTAACCTGTGGAATTCCCTGCCGCAGAGAGTTGTTGATGCCAGTTCATTGGATATATTCCAGAGGGAGTTAGATATGGCCCTTACAGCTAAAGGGATCAAGGGATATGGAGAGAAAGCAGGAAAGGGGTACTGAGGGAATGATCAGCCATGATCTTATTGAATGGTAGTGCAGACTCAAAGGGCCGAATGGCCTACTCCTGCACCTATTTTCTATGTTTCTATGTTGTTGAGACATTTTATGTTAGTGCTGAAGCACTTTTCTCATTTTTTGCGGTTTGGAAGAGAATTCAGCTTTTAGTGCTGTCGACTTCCAGTGAGGGCTGAAAACTTCCTTTTGATTTTAATAATTCTGAATGCATTTCCCCTTTAATTGCCCACAATTCCTTTTAAACTCCACAGCCTCGCTACCAGAGGCTGTTAGAAGCTAGAACGCCGCTTCAGGACAGGAACCTCGAGTTCCATGCCTGCACTAACGCCACCAGGAGGGTGTCACACAGTAAGTTAGCGTTGGGTGATAAATCATTAGCCCCCAGTACGATCTTTTCTCAGATAGTGCTGGGTCCATTTTCAGCAGCCGATAACCCGCGTGACACCGGCAACTCGCGTGACGGCCACAAATTTTTCCCCTTATGACTCTTAAATGCAAAGTTTTCTGATAATGAAGATTTTTTTCGTTTCATTTAAAAAGCAGGTATTTACTCACCCAATTTTTTTAGACCCAATTTCAAGAAAATAATAAAAAAAAACAGATCTCATCTCACCCTATCAACATATCCTTCTATTCCTTTCTCCCTCACGGACTTATCCAGCTTCCCCTTAAATGTATCCGTGCTATTCACCTCAACCACTCCATGTGGCCGCGAGTTCCACCTTCTCACCACTCTCTGGGTAAAGACGTTTCTCCTGAATACACCATTGGATTTATTAGTGATTATCTTATACTCATGGCCCCTGGTTTTGGAATGTCTTCGGCAAAGGAAAACAAGTGACAAAATAAACGGTGTTGAAGCATGTTCCTCATGGAATGACAAGTTAAAGGATGTGGGTGTGTTTGATTCCCCACAGAATGAGTTCCTGATTGTCAGGCATCAAGCTGACTCGATATTTTGCCACACAGGAAATTAACTGGTTGCATCTATCTGTGCCGCAAACTACTTTTCACCTGGGTGTGGCGCCCCCCGCTAAATTGCACGGGAGTTTGGCGGTGGCGGTAACCCGTAGCACCCTGCTCCACTACACCGGCAATGACGACGTCATCATGGTTCGCCACGCCCCGTTTTGCCCCGGAACAAAAATTGGGGAGCGCCCCTTGAAGCTGTACCGGCAATGCGAGCAAGAGCTTCAGGGGTCCTGACCCGGGCTGCAGACCTGGTTTAAAGGGAAGGTGGTGACCTGGGCTGCAGGCCACTCGCAGGCCTGGTTTAAAGGGGAGGTCGTGGCCAGGTAACAAAAACTGTGGTGTTTTCCTTCTGCGCCCCGTTGGCGCTTCGATCGCGGGGTCCGTGCCGCGATCGTTCAGCCTGGCTGGCACGCTGCTCGAGAGCCGGGCTGTTGGCACGGCAACCCCGCTCCCCGGTGATCCATGGAGGCCTGGTTCATACCTGCAGAGTTTGCAGCTTGGGCCCTTCCCGTTAATGAAGGGGAGAGCCCCCCCTACACGACCCAGTCCATAGCGCATCGTCCCGCTCCCGACCCGTCCACCCCAGAGAGGAGGTGGAGTGCATTACTTTGCGTTGCACTTCCTTTCGGGGGCAGTAACCCGAATTTAGCGAGCGGGGCAGGACTTCCACATCTGGCGTAGAATGTCCTGCCTCCCGATGTTACCCCCCCCCCCCACTCCCGGCAAACGGGGTGCAACGGAATTTCAAACCCTTAGTTTTTTGTATTATAAGGGATAATCATTGTCATGCATTGAATGACTAATAAAAACCAGTAAAAGCAAAATATGGCAGTGTTGTGCTGTGGATTGGTTACTGGATTAACTCGGCTAAACACACTCCACTGGGTTCCAACTAGATTGGATTAAACCCAGGCCTCAGTGGTGAAAGAGCACTGATCTAATCTGAACCGCTCCCTGTCCGACAAGTCATTCCAATATCATTTAAAGAAATATTAATCTCTGTGTTTTTTCTTTATTCAGACCAAGTATACCAGACAGAAGGCTTGAGGTAAGTCTGGGCCAACAATGTTTTATTGTTTACTACAACAAATTAATGTAATTAATAAATAAAAATGTAGACTTGGACATAATTTCAGATTTTTGTTACTCTGCGTACATTGAACCTCAAGGATATTGTGCCAACAGTACATTTCTTTTTCTTTATTCTCAGGAAGAAGAAGACAGTAAGTAAACAACGATCAGATATGTCTCCTGTCACTGCTGCCTGTATTAGTGCTGAGTTGTGTCTGTTGATTCTTTATAAGCACAAGATTGCAGGATCTGAATTATCGAATGCGTACTGTAACCGGGACCTGTTGCTTTACTAAGATGTGGCGCTATAGCTCTCTGCTCCAAGCTGCAGCACTGTCACCTTCCAGAAAACCTCCTGGGAACAACTTCCTTCCAACTCGCCGGGCGGGAATCCCACGGGATCGGGTGGAACACCTGTTTTACTTCCCGCCCAATGTTACTCTCTTGCGATGCCGGGAATGTGTTTTAAGGAGAAAAGCAATGTTAGACCCATAGTACAGGAAAGATGTGATTGCACTGGAGAGGGTACAGAGGAGATGTACGAGGATATTGCTGGGACTGGCTGATTTTAGCTATAAGGAAAGATTGCATAGGCTGGGGATGTTTTCTTTGGAACACAGGAAGCTGAGGGGAGATCTAATTGAGGTGTATAAAATATGAGGGGCCTGGATAGAGTGGATAGGAAGGACCTATTTCCCTAACCAGGGGGCATAGATTTAAAGAAATTGGTCGAAGGAGAGGGGAGTCGAGGAGAAATTCTTGATTCCTCACCCTCCCCGCGCCAATCCCTTAACGTCCCGCGGGTGAAATTGCCCCGCGGATCGCGAGGCTGGCTGTCATCCGTCCTCGAGGCATTCCTTAAATGGGAGAGCACCAGAACCCCGTGCCAGCCATCTTTTCTGGATTGCCGACTCTCGGGTCAACTCCGGGACCATGGCTGTTAGCGTGAATGTTTTCTCGGAAGAATCACTCAACACTCAGAGCCGGTTCCAACGTCAAAGCGGCCTTTATTTTCGCTAGCGGTGAGGAAGCCTCAGGACTGGATCCAGGCACTTCTCTCCGACGAACAAAGAAACTCATCGGTATTTGTATGTTTTACAATAGTTCTTTACAGTTACTCAGCCCACTTCGGCTGGACACAATCCAATCATAACGATTATAGATTACATATAGGTTTCTTTAACCCAATAGAATTCTCCTGATATCTCAGGGGCTGTATGTTAATTTTTTGTCAGCTCGGGCTGATTAATGACCTCATTATGTGAGGTGGGCCCCCCCCTCATCTCTGTTCCTTGGGCTCTGCTGTGTGAAGTCCTTAGTCAAAGGACATTCCACATCAGGTACTATAATGGTTCATTTATAGTTATCTTGTCTGAAGTGAGTGAGCTAATGCATTCCCGGTAGTGGGCCTCACAGGGTCATTGCTCGGTCAGCCCCAGTTCATTACTTGACTAACTGAGTTCCCATCATGCTTGGGCAGCCATTTTATATGTGGCCACTTTAAACTTATATGAGTTTAGATATATTCAGCAGGTGCCTAATGCCTAGTGTTTTGATATATTCAGCAGGTGCCTAATGCCTACAACAATTCCCTCCTTTCGGTAAAGGGACTAGTCCTAGTCCCCCTTTAACCGACCGTCCTACTTTTATTAGATTTTGTGCACGGCCTGGTACTCCCTGCCTCAACGTCCTGGCCAGTCACGTGGTTTCAGGAGTCCCGGTTGCTTAAATTAAATTGACAAAGGCCAAATCCTCCTGCCCCTTTATTAGACAGGCTTGTTTAGTATTTGGGGACCGGTCATGGGTCCCTCTTCGTTGTGCGTGGTGCCTGCATGCCTGGCAGGCCATTATGCCCCATGTTATCGCTAAGATCAATTGTATCCCGACCAATGTGTGTGAAATTATTCGAATCCAAGGATGGATGTTCACATTTATTCCCCAGTCCCAGACCTTTCTCCACCAATTCTAACTTTGTAAGTCTACATCGATATCTTCTTCCAATACTTTGATTTTAGTTTGCAGTTGGTGGTAGAGCTTTACGGATTGACCCAACCTGAGCCTCAATTCTCGTAATACTTCGGTTCGATGTGGGATAGGGACCTGCTCTGACTCATCATAATCCTGCAAATGATCGTGGAGCTGATCGGTTACATCAATAACTTCGGGCTTCCGGCGCCTAACCTGGGTGATATGCGCTTGCCCGATCGTGACAGATCGTAGCGGCGCAAAGCAAAAGTTCGGCTGCAGTATTGGGCACTGCAGTCATTATACTGGTATGAACGCTCTGTGGTAGAGACGCAGTATCTTCCCTTCCCTCTGTAGCCTGCCCTCGCGAAGTGCCTGTGTGCTGTATTTCTAGTACACATCCGTCGGTTCGGTTAAACCCGCACTCGTCTAGCTCACCTCGGCCCACCGGGTGAGGACATACCGTGATCTGCCCCCTTTGCTTGCATTCTGTTAGGGGAATTCCGGTAAGTATGTTGTTTCGACGAACGGCAGAGGTGGTGGTCAGATAGTAACGTATGGAGACATTTTCCCGTATTACTCCGATATTCTCTAGTTGATACAGGGGGAACAGCCCTGAGTCTGGCGTGGCTATAGGGATCATCAGGACTATCCCTATCCCAGTATTCCTACCCATCTGGCAATCTGGAATTGCTGGGTGTACTCAGTCCCTTCAGAGTACAATTATCCAGTGTCCCCCTCTGGTTAGCCAACTGAGCTAAATGTGAACTGTTTATCCAGTCGGGTACTTCCCCGCGTTGGATCTGATCGAGATTGTGGTGGATCTGTCCCACCATCCACAGACCATAAGCGTGACAGAGTTGCCCCCGTCTTTGCTTTCCTGTATCTTCTTTTTCTCTATCAATGAGGTGATTGATGGTTTTGACGTGAGCTTCCAGGACTGAGATGCCATCCAACTGGATTTCGGCACCCTCCTTTCCTAGGTTGGCTTGGTCTTCCTGGTTTTGCTCCACTCTCTCTAATAACCCCTTCATCACCCCTCTAAGCTGTTCCACCCTCTCATTTAACTCTTGTATGTCTATCTAGTTTACTATGGAGGTCCCTGTATTGAAACCGGTAGCAACATCATTAACTATTCCCCTCTTTATCCTGGGGGCTGACCCCAGTCCTCAGAACCTACTGGCACCCATTGCATCGGCAGCCTGCTGCATTACAACTTTACTTAATGCATTGTACATTTTCCTTGACTGTTCTGTACAGTATTCCGGCATCTGGATGCCTGAAATATTGATCAGGACAGGCACAATTTCATGTTTAACATTATCATACAATAATTCCCCTTCGTTGTACATTACAATCCCATTTTCTGGTCCCTTAGTAGTTATGGGACAAGGCAGTTCCTCGGGCAATGTAGTGGTTCTTATGGGGCGCGGTGTCGGAGGGGGTGAGAAGCACACATACAGTGATATTGCAGCCGCCCCCACCTCCTCGTAGTACCCACACAGCCCCACTCCCTTTTTGCGGATGACTGATTGCTAGGACTGTCCCGGAGGCGCGCAAATTATGCCGAAAGTACATTCATCGGGCCCTTTGACATCCCTCCGTTTAATGCAGCTGCTCCTTATACCCGTGGAGCACTGTACACATACTCGGTTCTTATTAGGATTCACTTGTAACCATGCATTAAAATAAGTCCTGTCCTTGCTCCAGTTCTTGGCTGCTGGGATGCACATTCCATCCGTTAAATTAAACAAGACTCCATAGTTCATGTAGTTGTTTATTTCCTGAGTGCGCTGCAATCCTTTGGTATCATCCAGTGTTTGTGTGGGTCTTGAGGTTCCCATTATCATGAGTCCCCAGAGTGGAAGTCACCACTGCGGTCCCATCTTGGTGAGTGTTTTATCTGAAAATTTTAAACAGAAAGCCTGGTCGTCACCAGGTGTTAGGTTCTGGTCTACTTGTGTCGCTGTCACTGTGGAATCGGAGGTAAGGATTAGTTTAACCATATTCTTTATAGTCGTACCATCTCTTATCACTTCATGTCCCTGTCTGGGCTGCCGTCGGTTTTGTATTTGAGCCTGCTGTGCTCGACCTGCACGATGACCCATCGAAATATTATCCAAACTCCAATCAACACCAATGCTACCATTATTCCTCCAAACATCGCTGTCTGCTTTACCGTTAGGTTGGGTTTGTGGACTACACCTACCCACCGTGGGGTACATTGGCTCTATTGCCAGAGGTGATGGTGCTATGGCTGCGCACTGCACTATCCGTCTAGTCCCGTTTTTTTAAAACATCTCTTCCAGCCTGCTTATCTTAGCTTTTAACTCTTGACCAGCTAGTTCCGTTTTATTTTTATTCTGAATATCCCACCATTTCCTCTGTCTGTCAGGTGAGTCTTCTTTATTTTATTAAGAAATCCAAATTAATAATGTCCAGTATAAAACAGCTGTCAATGGAAAGGGTTAACTCCTTTACAGGTTTGTAAGAAAGCCTGATGTCATTACGTGACTTCACGTAATCATCCGAAAAATTCTTTTTTTTTAAGTCTTTGTGCCTTCAAAACTTGCTTCGAAATTAGGAATCCGTTAAAACAGCAGAAATCATTAGTAAAGCCATCATAATAAAAGTCTTCTCATCAGTGAAGACAGCATTTTAGATTAAACTCCAATTTTTTCTTAACTTCTAATTCAAGTACTTGCCAAAGAATTTTTTTTTTGATTGATTTAAAACGAGACCACACATTTTTAATAGCTATTTTGTTTACTGAAATCCAATTTTCACACACGCTGTGTACATTCTAACATTTCGTTTTATTTTACGGCCCTGTTCACTGGGCAAATCTTGTGTTTTATTTCTCTCTCGGCACAAAATCTAAACATCCGTGCCAGTTCCATTTTCTATAAGAATTTAAAAATTCAGTAAGATTCTCTAATTCCCATTTTTTTTTTTTCTGTGCTGAGTTCGCATAGCTTAGATCTTTTCTCCTCGTTATTTTCAAAACTCTCCTGCTTGTTTAGACTGTTCGGGACTTTTCTTGATAAACAACGTCCATTTTGGAAGTCTTTTCAAACTGCAATGAAATTTTCACTGTAGAGTGTCTTTTACCTCTTCCAATTTTTTTTTTCCTTTTCCTAATTAAACCAATATCTTTTTCACAGCAACCATCAACTAGTATTTAGTAAGTTATGTCTTTTTCCATCACAAACACATTTTTTTTCAGCACTTATTTAGTATGTTACATCTTTTTTTTCAGATCTCCTTTCTTCAAATTAGGTTTTGTATTTTACACGGAGGGCTCGTGACTCCATAAATTTGTTAATTTAAATAATTTGTTTACTTTCAAAGTGGCGTCTTTATTTTTTTCTTTTCTCCATAACTAGAATGGAGTCCAGCAATTAGGCTTTGAGGGCTGCTTTTCATTATCTCAAAATGCTCCAGTTTCAAAGTCGTTAAAATGTCTCTTCTAAACTGCTAAAGCTTGCTGTTTTTAACATTTTTCAAAAGTCCCTTTTACACCTTCGTAGATAGCTCGCCACTCGCCCAGGAGTTTGACCTGATCCCTGAAGGTATTTCTAGATTGTTTTCAAACCTTTTAGTTTTATATCTCCTTTTTTCTTTAGGAGATCAGATTTAATTTAATAATTTTTTTTTTGAATCCACCTCAGTATTTTGCTGTGCCTTCTCTGAATATCTCAAAATCCCAATTCAAACTTTGTAATTTCAATCTTTATTTAAAACTTTTTTTTTGAGCTAGAAGCTTTTTTTAAAAGGCATTCTTTATATCATTCCGAGACTAAATTTATGTCTTTCAACCCAATGTAATCAATCATTGCATGTTTTCTTTCGACAAGTAAGTGAGCGTGTCAAATAAAATTTTTTTTTTTTCAACCACCGGAACCATGTATTTTTTATCTTTTACTCAACAAACCTATCCTTTGTGCATTTCCTAGCTCCGTAACTTATCATCCGAATAAATTCACACCTGCGTTTCTTACTTAAAATGTCTTAAAACTTCCCACATACAGGACAACACTACAAAGGGTTAAAAAAAAACTTTCACTCTATTTGGAAAAGTGGGTGGAGCTAAAATAAACAGACAGTTGCATTTCTCTTCCAACCAGGCTTTCGGAAACATGAAAACTTAAAAAAATTCATTCCGCAGTCAAAAAATCACACAAGGACTCTCAACAACAGACATTCACAAAAGTCTCTCTTCATTCAACAAAGCTTATTAATTTTTTTTTTTGGCCGGCTCTATTCTTGGATCCATACTTCACTTAAGATAATCACTATCAGGTTTTTTTTAAATTTCTTACATATTGATTTACTTCCTCTGTTAGTTTTACGTGGGCTCGCAGAATCAAGACCACAGCCTTTTCATTTTTATCTTTCTTTTCCTTCTCTCACCATTCCCGCTGATTTGCTGGCAGGTCCTGGGGATCCCATCCTGACTTAATCATCTTCTCGATTAGTTTCTTTTGTTTTTCCGCCAGGTGTCAGGTAAGGGACCCTTCTGGTCCCCACTCAAGGTTATTTGTTTTATTGCCCATTCCTGGGTAGGACTAGAATCGTTAGGAATCTACTCTCAGAGATCCACTTTCTACCTAGCGTAACTTGTCGTAGACCGTCTCCTGGCTACTGTCAGGTCACAAGTTCTGCTATTACACAAACTTATACAATTCTTAAAATGCGTTTAAGCAATTCCCGCAGTGCTCTACGTATCCTTAACGACTACCTACCACCGCTCTGCCCGTTGGTCCGACCCTGTTCACAGGTTTGGATTCCGTTAGCCGCTGTACACCGCTTGGTTCTACCCCGGGGTATATTTCAAATGACACTACTGGGTCCGGAAGATGTCTTTCGGTATCACGATCCCACGGTCCAAGTGTGTTCCCGGCACCTACTTAGTTCCTGGCCACGTGGGACTAAAGTCCTCTTAATTCAGGCTCAGGCTAGGTGCTTGAGATATTGGACCGTCTCCTCGTGTCGATCAACCAGCATCCACCTTCCGCACCCGTTATAAAATTTTGTTTACTCACCCGGTTTCTCCAAGAGCATTCAGCGACCTCGAAATCCTGTTCGTGACGCCACTGTTAGCGTGAATGTTTTCTCGGAAGAATCACTCAACACTCAGAGTCAGTTCCAACGCCAAAGCGGCCTTTATTTTCGCTAGCGGGGAGGAAGCCTCAGGACTGGATCCAGGCACTTCTCTCCAACGAACAAAGAAACTCAGCGATATTTATATGTTTTACAATAGTTCTTTACAGTTACTCAGCCCACTTCGGCTGGACACAATCCGATCATAATGATTATAGATTACATATAGGTTTCTTTAACCCAATAGAATTCTCCTGATATCTCAGGGGCTGTATGTTCGTTTTTAGTCAGCTCGGGCTGATTAATTACCTCGTTATGTGAGGTGCCCCCCCCCCCTTATCTCTGTTCCTTGGGCTCTGCTGTGTGAAGTCCTTCGTCAAAGGACATTCCACATCAGGTACTATAATGGTTTGTTTATAGTTATCTTGTCTGAAGTGAGTGAGCTAAGGCATTCCCGGTAGTGGGCCTCACAGGGTCATTGCTCGGTCAGCCCCAGTTCATTACTTGACTAACTGAGTACCCATCAAGCTTGGGCATTCATTTTATATGTGGCCTTTAAACTTATATGAGTTTAGATATATTCAGCAGGTGCCGAATGCCTACAATAGTGGCCCTAGTATGGTCCAGGCCATCACTGTGCAGTGCGGCACTCTGTTTGGGTTTCCAGGCCCTTTCCCACACTGCCCTGGAGGCCCAGTTGTAGGGTGTCTGTTTTTCACTCTGCTCTGATTCTCAGACCGCGGAACTTATAGTGGGAAAGTATAACACGTGGCACAACATTCAGGCTTAACCCAGTGTCAGTTTTATTATGCAACAAAAACCGACTAAAACTACAGGACTAGACTGCTGAGAGAAATTGACTTTAGACATACAATCACCAGCCCTGGCTGTGGCCACTGTAGGTTCGTGGTCATTGGTTCCGTGACCTGCTGGTTTTTCTTCTGGCCATTCTCTGCAACTTCTATTCTTTGCCTTCCATGCCTGCTGCTGTTCCTTCCTGTGTTTCCTGCCTGTGTGTCTCTGTGTCCATATATTTATATCCAAAGTATGAATAAATTTCCCGCTGGGCCGAGATCCGATTTATCGATGTGGTGATTTGTTTAACTGGCTATGGTGATGAGTTTGATTAGCTACGAATTTGCACACGGAGTCGACAGTGCAAAAGATAACTCCTTATCCTTAATGCCCTGTTATCCAAAATTGTGCATTTCGTAGAGTCCTTTGTAGTCCTGGTCGTCTTGCAGACTTGTAGTCTCTGGGGTATCAATGCCTTTGTCTGTATGCATAACCAAGTGTTGTCCTTGATCAACATAGATTGCTTTTAATGGGTGATGAGTCACCAGTTGCCTCAGGCTGGCACCTGTTCCCCTCCCAGGAAGTCCCACAGTTTGTTTTACTTTAAAACAGTTTGTTTGTGGCCTCTTCCTGTGCTTTCTTTCAAGAAAAATAGGTGCATCTTACACAGTGGAGGCCATGAAAGGCCTTGCAGAGTGTGCAGTGGCCCTCCCCATTAAGCGAAGGGCAGAGGTGGTGAAGTGGGTCAGCACTACACAGAGCCCCAGTAACACCCCGCGAACTGCCCTTGAAGGAAGTGGGTGGGAAGCCCAATTCAGCGGCAGGGGTGGGACTTTTGTGGCGGGCGCGGCAACGGCTGGCCCTAGCTGGTTACCATCCCCAATCAGGGCGCGGGGCTATTTTGCCCCCAAAGATCCTTATCGTAATTAAAACTCTGGTTAGACCACATCTGGAGTATTGCATTCAGCTCTGGGCATTGCCCCTCAGGAAGGATTGGGCCTTGGAGTGGGCACAGCGCAGATTCCCCAGAACATTACCGGGTAAAGGGGTTAAATTATGAGGACAGTTTGCATCCACTTGGCTTGTATTCCCGTGAGTGTAGAAGATGGAGGGGAGATCTGATTGAAGTCTTTAAGATGATTAAAGGAATTGACAGGATAGATAGAGAAAGACTGTTTCGTCTGGTGGGGCATTCCAGAACAAGGTGGCACAACATTAAAATTACAGCTCGGCCGTTCAGGAATGATGTCAGGAAGCACTTCTTCACACAAAGGGCAGTGGAAATCTGGAACGCTCTTCCCCAAAAAGCTGTTGAGTCCGGGGGTCAATTGAATATTTAAAGACTAAGATTGATACATTTTTGCTTGGCAATGGTATTAAGGGTAACGGGACCAAGGCGAGTAAATGGAGTTACGATTCAGATCAACCATGATCTGATAGAATGGCAGAACAGGCTCGAGGGGCTGAATGGCCTCCTCCTGTTCCGAAGGTCCTGTTGATTTTATTGAGTTATTGATTTTTCTTTAACATAAATTGATGCTACTTTTATCAGATGATAATTTAACAGTTGGTGATTAAAACACTGGCCTTGAATCTACACCATTGTGGCACCAATCTTCGACAAAGAAAAATACTTTAACTAAAAGATTGAAAGCCTAATCTTCAGCCAGGGTACTTGACTATCTTTTTGAGAGCACTCTGATCCGAGGCACATAGATTGGGATACATGAGCTATTATTTAGGCTGTTAAATGTCAACTGTAATCCTCTGGCTGTTGCATAGCCCCTTCCAATAGGCCACAGTGTAAGTCACAGAATTTTAAACAGCTATACATATGCTGCGCTTTTCTGGAAACCTTACTTGTACCAAGGTACTCGTGCCAGAAATACAGTCAGCACCTTCCAATAATAAATGTATATTTTCTGACCAAGACCGTTCCCATGTGAACATTAACCCCATCATCATAGGCAGTCCCTCGGAATCGAGGAAGACTTGCTTCTACTGTTACCATGAGTTCTTAGTTGGCTGAACAGTCCAATACGATAGCCACAGACTCTGTCACAGGTGGGACAGAGAGCCGTTGAGGGAAGAGGTGGGCGGGACTGGTTTGCCGCACGTTCTTTCCGCTGCCTGCGCTTGGTTTCTGCGTGCTCTCGGCGACGAGACTCGTAACACACTTGTATTAAATCCCTCTGTGCACTTTATTAACACAGGATTTACCCGTCTAGTGTTAAGTGTTCGTGCAGACATAGCTTTGGTTGGACAATGTACCCTATAATTTAACCCGCCCTTACTTCCAGTGAAGATGTTTGGACATTGACGAAAATAACATTTGAGGAAAGGAAGTAATTGGAAGTGTCTGATTGGAAGTGTGAGTGCTACGTTCCATGTGTGGAGTCTACTTGTAGAGACTGAAGCTGTTTTATCCAATTCTCCTTCAGGTTTTCCTCAGAGGGCGTTTCCTCGACCGGTTGACGCTTCTTTGAATGCCAACACTTTCCCGTACAGAACTCCCCGACCGGGGCCAAAGCCCAACTTCTCCGGAGGCAACCAGCTGCCACTTTCCAATCCAGAAAGGTATTTCTCCCGGCGCAGTTACTACAAGTGACCAGTGTCCATGCCCAATATTGTGTGAAATAGATTATTGATACATACGTGATTGGCTGGGCTGTCCTAAAAAAGGAACCTACAAGAGCTCTGGGTAGGGTCGCCAACTCTGATTGGACATATTCCTGGAGGTTTCATCACATGACCTGCCTCCGACTGTCCTGCCCAATCAAACAGCCTGTTCCCCCATCTTCAGTCATTTTATAATTCATCATCCAAAGTGCTGAAAGAAAATGACAAAAACACACAATTATTTTCTAACGCCCTCTAAGAATGTTCTCCCAGGTTGGGTTGCTTGCAGCAGTGTCCAGGACATTAGCCCTTTAATTCCTGGAGACTTCAGGACAATCCTGGAGGTTTGGTGACCCGAGCCGACCTGGGGAAACAGGAAGTGTGGCTTCTGTTACTGTACAGACTTGCATCGTGTCTCCTGCAGTCATTAACAGAATCCAGACTGCCACAGTCGAATTTTCATCACAGAAAGACGCAAGGAAGGTTTGTCAGAGAAAGCCTAGAATAAGACCAACAATGGAATCACACGAAGCTACAATACTGTCAGACATACCACAGGCCCACGTAGCTGAGAGTAGGTCACTGTCAGGAAGTTGTGAAAGATTTGTTGCAAAATACCCAGCAATAATTTTAAATGAGAAGTTGTTGGACGTATCAGAGGGAGAAATTTCCCTCCCACTCCATACAGAAACCCAATAGGAACAGCAAGTTCTCATTTCAATTTTATTGAGTGTTTTACAAAATGGTCTAGATTCTTAGTAACCTTCCTTCCATCATCATCATCATAGGCAGTCTCTCGGAATCGAGGAAGACTTGCTTCCACTCTTAGCCTGAGTTCTTAGGTGTCTGTACAGTCTAATACGAGAGCCACAGTCCCTGTCACAGGTGGGACAGGCAGTGGTTGAGGGAAGGGGTGGGTGGGACAGGTTTGCCGCATGCTCCTTCTGCTGCCTGCGCTTGTTTTCTGCATACTCTCAGCGATGAGACTCGAGGTGCTCAGCGCCCTCCCGGATGCGCTTCCTCCACTTAGGGCGATCCTTGGCCAGGGACTCCCAGGTGTCAGTGGGGATGTTGCACTTTATCAGTGAGGCCTTGAGGGTGTCCTTGTAATGTTTCCTCTGCCCACCTTTGGCTCGCTTGCCGTGAAGGAGTTCCAAGTAGAAGCAAGCGCTTACTCGGAAATCCTTCACGGAAAACGACCTTCCTTCCACAGGATTGGTGAGTATCCGCATCTTTAATGTGTGCCCAGAGCACGACTTCCTCACCTGAAGCGTGCTTCCAGCTTCTGGTCTTTTTGGTGGACACCATGGCCCCAAAACCATCATGGTGTTTGAGGGTGGAGTTTAGGCAAGAGGGCAGGTCCACGGTGGTTGTGGGGAGGGGGCACAATCTAAGGTGGGCCCTGTATCTGTCAGGTTTATCGTCCTATGTACTAATTGATCCAATTTCTGGATGGGGTGGGGGTCAGGGGGAGTCAATCTTCCCTCTACCTTCCCGAAGGTCAAAGCACTGCTCAGGGTGTGACTCTGGGGTGCATTCCCAGGCTACCCCAGGAGTTCTGTCCAATTGGCCCAGCGGGATCTACACCAACTGGGAGGTTCTATCCTGGGCCTTACTAAGGCCTCCAAAAGGTTTGGCAACAAAGGTAATCAGTCCCAGAGGGCATCAATTACCTTCAAATGAAAGGAAACGTTTCCCTTTGTAGACTCTTCAAAAAGTAATTGACATATTTTTCTTTGGCCCAAGATGCCTTTGATCTTCCAGTTGGTTCAGGCCGCCTGACCCGACTATGGAAATATCCCCCCTACTCCACCATATGGGACACAGTCTATATCTCCAGCTGCAGGTTGGCAGGAGTCCGGCCCACTTCCTCTGGTAGAGTGGGACTGCTGGCATTTTGGGCCCCGTAGACGTATTTACGCGACGTTACCTTGCAACCTTGCTCAGGACGAATAACTTGTCTACTGAGGACAATGGGAAGAGCGTTTAAAGGGTGCTCCTGCTCCTCCTGGTTCCACATCAAATGTTCTATTTTCAATGCGTTCACGTTTTAGCTTTGCCACATTGGCCGCTGAAGATTCCAGAGCGGAGCAAGCCCAAGGCCCACTCCCTTCATTGGTCCAGTTAGCAGAGAGACCCGAAGACAGGTGTTAGACCCCTCAACCCCCCTGAACTGATGGGCCTTCCAAGCACACTGACCATGAAGGCGGAGAAAATGGAGGAATCCAGCTTGAGCATGACTGGGACGATGTTGCAGGGCATTGCGCCAATGTCTTGTTGCATGGATAGAGTGGCCAACCCCATGGAACATCAGAGACACGAGTCCATGCCTGACCACGGCCGGGCACACTCTGGATGCCAACATTTCTGCTGCTTTAAGTAGGATATCAGATACCTGAGAACATAAGAACATGAGAAATAGGAGCAGGAGTCAGCCACCTGGCCCCTCAAGCCTGCTCTGTCATTTAATAAGATCATGGTTGATCTGATCATGGACTCAGCTCCACTTCCCTGCCCGTTCCCCATAACCCTTTACTCCCTTATTGATCAGAAATGCACATCAGCTGAATGTTGATAGAATGGAGCCCCTTGCGGTTGCCGAATACTCCTGGATTGATCGGGCTGGGGGGGTGAGGGGGGGTGGGGTGCGCGGATCGCCGTGTGTGTGTGTGCAGACGATGACGTCCTGCTCCTGTGGGAAGCCAGCCAGAGACGCAAACTCGAGCGCCCGCTCATTCTGACTGGCGTCATCACAGGCGAAGTTTATATCATTGCTGGCACGGCAAAAAATGCATCCTGCAATTTTTTGGGGGGTACGCGCGGCCCATTCAAAAATCTGCGCATGCGCAGTTATCGCATTTAAAAGCCGCTGAGCCGGCAGTGTGGGAGTTCCAGACAGCTGCACAATCACACGGCCACACAGCGTAACATCATCATAGGCAGTCCCTCGGAATCGAGGAAGACTTGCTTCCACTCTAAATATGAGTCCTTAGGTGGCTGAACAGTCCAATACGAGAATCACAGTCCCTGTTACAGGTGGGACAGATGGTCATTGAGGGAAAGGGTGGGTGGGATTGGTTTGCCGCACTTTTAACAAAAACAATGCTGGCAAGCAACCCTTCAGTGACCTGACTTGTGCCTTTACGGGCGGCCGACGGGGCGATCCTGGATATCTCTCCAGTCGCACCCTGCAAGGATCCGGTGGCAGAAACGTTGAGGGCGGTGGTCACTTTCACAGCTGCTGGTAAATGCGTGGCCTCCGGGTCCAGCAGGAGGCAGGTCTTCCTGTAGGCACTGCCCAACACCTGACATGACAATCTCAGCCTTCGAGAGCACTGCCCTTCTCAGAGCTCAAGGAAGCTGAGGGGTATAATTACCCTGCGCCCCCCGATTGGGGCGCACAATTTGAGTTGAATGAATATTTAGCGTCCGGCCAGATGGGCCACTAAATGTTGCTGAATTGGGGTCTCCATCTGAAAATGATGCGGGCGGTATCGGAGTCGTGAATCGCCTTCGCGGACAGTAGCACAGCCTTAGCGAGGCGCGGGATTCAGCGCCACGCTGACACATCACAACATCCCTCCGTTTCTTTTAAAGGGGCAGACCACTGCGAACTCTGCAGCCCCTTTCCCGGCACCCACAGGGCCACCAGGGAGGGTTTCAACCACGCCAGCAGCCTGGCACCCAAGAGGGGGCTGCATGTTACTGGCCTGGCCCAACCAGCAGCCGCCATTGTCGGGCCGACTGCCGAGTCGGCCGACAAAAAAAGATGCGGGCCTCGGCGCAAGGCGGCCGGGGAGCCACAATAGCTCCCCGATCCGTGAAGCTGTCGTTGGCACCGCCCCACGCCAAACCCGCATCCTGCGGGGCAATTTCCCCACGGCATCCCGGGGACAATTCTGGGTGGGTCGCTTCCGTCACCTGCCCCCGGGCAGTAAATCATTAGTGCCCTGTTAGCACCTCCCGGAACAGAGTTGTAACAAGGGGCAATTTCAGCCCACTGAGCCTCTGCCTATACATCCTGTTACATGGGTAATACCCCGACCTGCTCGGCAAGTAAAAGAGCTGCTGCGGTGGGCCTTGGGACATTGTGGCCCCCCCCGACCTGCGAGAGAACAGCTCCGCGTACCACTTCAACCTCCAGCACGAGCTGCTTCAAGTGTGCGACGATCTTGCGATAGGCCACTGGGTGACGTCATCAAAACCCTGATCACTGTTTTTGGAGCGTGAGCAGGAACATCGGGAGGATCCAGCGGAGTGGGAAAGTCGTGGTGGAGGAGCTGCGAGTGTTTGTGGCGAGATGCAGTGAGTGTTTATGGCGGAGGAGCGGCGAGCGATCTTGGTAGAGGTGCGACAGATGGGGCCCAGAAGAGGCGAGGGCCCAGGGGCAGCAGGGGCCAGTCCACACTGCGATATGCGTGCGCACTAGGTCCGTGCAGCAGAGCAGGTCTCCAGTCGTCTTGGTTAACCCTTGCCACTGGATAAAGGCCTAACTCTGTCAAGCCCCAAAAAAATCCAAGCACAGGCATCTTCCACCCCCTCAATTGGAGTTCGGGACTGGAATATCGGGTCCTTCATCGAAACATTTGTGAACTCATGTGGAAGGAAGTCATCCTGGATCGAGGGACCACCTATGATGATGGGTAATACCTCCTGCGAGCTAAGCTGCTCCCCTCCCTGCTGACCACCTACAGCTCTCTCCACAGCCGGCTGTTGCTGCTGCTCCTCGCCCAAGGTCCAATGTGTCCCAATAGCTCCAAAGTGCAGAAATCAGCCTCTCACCACTAGTGCTCTCAACAAAGCCTTTCTCAGTGGGAGGTAAGAGAGCCGTTGTAAGCACTGACTATTTATTGCAGCATTGGCCTAACTTTTAATGAGTGCCATCAATTGCCGATCTCGTCCCGACTTGGTTTCAATGGCAAGCTTCAGGAAGCCCAGGAAACCCATGCATGCAGCGTTAAATTTAAATGCCAGCCACTGTATCGCTGCAATTCACGTGATATCAATATTTAAATCGCTAACCAGCATCTCTGCAGCCAGACGCACTGGAGTTAAACCCTGAACATGGCAGTCGGGGTTGGCTTCCGCATGCACTGGCATTTTCCTGAATTTAACCTCCCCACCAGCACCTAAACCCAGGCCTTCCTCAAGGTTAACATTTCCCCCAATGCCAAGTTGGCGAGCTCAGTTGAAAAGTGGCTTGGCATTAGGAATTAGGAATCACGTAAATTGCCGTAGAATGGGGGGGTAGATAATTGGTTTAAAAATAGGAACTGGAAATTGACACTAATTGGGGAGATTTAAATATGGAAAGAGATAGCGATGGCGATACCCCAAAGCCTGTGATGAGACCATTGCAATAAAAGTATTGTCACTTTGGGGATGATATAACATCAAGCATTTACAGAGGGAATCCCCGTTACCCCCTCATCATTCTCTCCGTGTATACACACATGTGGACCATTCATTCCTCCCTGCGTCTCATCATCATCATTATCATAGGTAGTCCCTCGAAATCGAGCAAGACTTGCTTCCACTCTAAAAGTGAGTCCTTAGGTGGCTGAACAGTCCAATACGGGAATTACAGTCTCTGTCACAGGTGGGATAGATTGTCGTTGAGGGAAGGGGGGTGGGACAGGTTTGCTGCACGCTCTTTCCGCTGCCTGCGCTTGATTTCTGCATGCTCTCGGCGATGAGACTTGAGGTGCTCAGCACCCTCCCGGATGCGCTTCCTCCACTTCGGTCAGTCTTTGGCCAGGGACTCCCAGGTGTCAGTGGGGATGTCGCACTTTATCAGGGAGGCTTTGAGGGTGTCCTTGTAACATTTCCTCTGCCCACCTTGGGCTCGCTTGCCGTGTAGGAGTTCCGAGTAGAGCACTTGCTTTGGGAGTCTCGTGTCTGGCATGCGGACAATGTGGCTACCTGTTAGTACACAGTTAAGTGTCAATAATCTTTTAAAATATTCTCTCTTCTATCATATTAGATCTTCAGTTTGTTTGTTTTTTATAATCTTATTAACATTCATTTTTTGTTTCCTTTTTGCCCCTTTATGACAAGTATTTCACCAAGTGGGTCCTTGCCACCGCGTTTTCAACAAGGTACAAAACTATTTGTTAATGTCTTGTTCCCTTCTTGTATAAAATCTTAATTGTCTTAGCAAGAAATTGATTCCTAGCTTATTCAGTGCAATACTGAAGGAGTGCTACACTGTCAAAGATGCCGTCTTTCGGATGAGACGTTAAACCGAGGCTCCAGCTGCTCTCTCCAGTAGATGTAAAAGATCCCATGGCCACTATTTCAAAGAAGAACAGGGGAGTTATCCCGGGTGTCCCAGCCAGTATTTATCTCTCAACCAACCTCATTAAAACAGGTCATTTATCTCGTTGCTGCTTGTGGATCTTGTTGTACGTAAATTGGGATGCTTGAGGGTGTGAAAGGCACTATATAAATGCAAGTTCTTCTAAAAACTTCAAGAATTAAAAGGGAAACTAACTTAAATCGATTAACTGGCAACTCAACATTTATTTGAGACAAAGCTCATTCCGGTTTAGACTGCTGCTGTGTGGTGCTGAAATCTGACATTTGGAGCAAGCATCAAGAGGTTTTATCTAATACCAAGAACTGTAGTTTTATTGGGGCGAAGTTTTTGACCAAGGCAAAGATATGAAAACTTGTAAATCATAGTAAAAATCAGGACCAGTCACTGCCAACTACCGTCTTCCTTTTTCATGATGTTGGTCCCTGTCTTACAGTAAACTACGGCGAAAAGTTAGGGATCATTTTAATATCGGTGATGGTTTAAAGTGGGTGATATTACATTGGCCGCCCAGCATACACTTCGTCTGATTTACAGTCCATCGACTAATTTTAGAAAACATTGAGCAATTGCAATTTCAATATAGCATTGTCAGAATATCCTGGATGCATAAAGATCGTATCATGAGAAACTCTTCTCAATGGCCTGGCAACAACCACTTGCATTTATATAGCGCCTTTAGCCGATCATTATCCATCAAGCACTTGCTGGCAGTGCAACTGCAGACCTCAAGTGAGGACTTCCCTGTGATGGCCAAATGATCAGGTAACGCTGTCACGGCTGTTAAGTCAATAATCACCATTTGGCTGTGATGTTGAAGGCTGGCTGTGGAACTGTGTCCCGGCAAAGTCATCATCATCATCATAGGCAGTCCCTCGGAATCGAGCAAGACCTGTTTCCACTCTAAAAATGAGTTCTCAGGTGACTGTACAGTACAATATGGGAATTACAGCCTGTCACAGGTGGGACAGATAGTGGTCGAAGGAAAGGGTGGGTGGGGAGTCTGGTTTGCCGCACACTCCTTCCGCTGCCTGCACTTGCTTTCTGCATGCTCTCGGCAAGCAAGCAAAGCATCAACACTCTCAGGAGAGGTAGGAAGAGAACTCGTGAGCAAAAAATACCACAAAATGGAAGGTGCTTTGTATATCCACATCAACAAAGTTTAATCCAAACCCAGGTGTTCACCTCTGTCAGTTCTAGTGCATCTTGTAGACAGTTGTGCTGTGTAACTGGCATGTAGAACTACCGGTTTACAGAATAGTCCATTGACCTTCCTGGCACTGCTGCCTTCTACCTTGCACCAGCTATACAATGCATTTCAGCTGCTTTAAAAGGAGACTTACCTTAAGAAGTCAGAAAAATGGCTACCAAAATAATCCGCCGCCCCCCCAATTAATAGTTTTATAAGATCTGCGCCAAAAAGATCAGGTTGCCATGGTAACCAGGGACACAATGCAAAGTGAAACATATAGCCAGCTCCCAACACATTAAAACTCATTGCATCAACTTAAAAACACATTAAAACACATTGCATTAACTTACCTCCAATTATTAAAGTTCCCCCCCCCGCCCAACCCCTCCCCGATGCCAGTGCCAATTCCCGCCCCTATCTCAGGCCGAAGAGCCTCCCGGTTCACTCCTCCCCCCTCTTCCCTCCCCCAACCAAGTGACCTGTCGGTCCCACTCCCCCGTCCGTAGCCCTGGACGAATGGCCTTCCGGTATTCGCCCCCGCCCCCCCCGCCATTAATAGTTTTATAAGAAATTCAGAAGAACAGTAAAAAAAAATACCTCTCCAAAAACTGGTTAGACCTCAGCTGGATTATTGTGTCCAATTCTAGGCACCACATTTTCGAAAAGAAGCCAAGGCCTTGGAGAGGTTGCAGGGAGCTTGGCTGGAATTCTACCAGGGATAAGGGACATCAGTTATGTGGAGAGATTGGATAAACTGGGGTTGTTCTCCTTAGAGCAGAGAAGGTTTAGGGGAGATTTAATAGAGGTGTTCAAAATAGTGACGGGTTTTGATAGAGTACATAAGGAGAAACTTTCCCCTAGCAGGAGATTTGGTAACCAGAGGATACAGTTTTAAGATAATTAAATTACATAGAATCTACCCACAGAAACAGGCCATTGGGCCCAACAGGTCTGTGCCGGGGTTTATGCTCCACACGAGCCTCCTCCCACCTCACTCCATCGCACCCTATCAACATATCCTTCTATTCCTTTCTCCCTCACGGACTTATCCAGCTTCCCCCTAAATGTATCAAAGGTAGTCACAATTGGCAAATGAACCAGAGGGGATAGGAGGAGAATTGTTCTAATGCAGTGCGTTGTTGTCATCTGGAATGCATTGCCTGAAAGGGTGGTGTAACTTTCAAATGTAAATTGAATATATACTTGAAAATGAAAAGTGTGCAGGGCTATGGGGAAAGAGCGGGGAAGTGGGACTGATTGGATCGCGCTGTCAAAGTGCTGGCTCAGGCACGATGGGCCGAATGGCTTCTTCCTGTGTTGTATGATTCTGTTATTCTATGAAAAACACATCTGAGCAGATGTTGTGATGTGCATCTACTCAACAGTTGTCATGCAATGTTGTCACTGCTATGAGATCAGCTGACTGTGCTTTCTATACACAGAGACCAAGCAGTCTTTCTCAAGAGGTCCCAGTGACTCCAGACCACCGCTGCATTTACCAGTTAATAAAGGCCGACCCATACTGCCAGCACCACAAGAACAGGTATGGAATTACTGTGCTATCGAGATGGTCATTACCTTAGATCTTCACGTTTATTTTAGTCACTTCAATCAGCAACAACAGCAGCCCTTTATCGCCTGCTTCCAGCAGCTGAATTAAACCTGCTGCACTGCCGGAGGTGCCATCTTTTGGATGAGACGTTAAACCGAGGTCCCATCTGCCCTCTCAGGTGGACGTAAAAGATCCCGTGGCACTTTTTCCGAAGAAGAGCGGGGGGTTCGCCCCGGTGACCTAGCCAATATTTATCCCTCGACCAACATTCACTAAAACACAGATTATCTGAGCATTTGTCTCATCTACTAAGGTCCCTCCCCATGCAGCAATGAATCTGTTTCACCTCAGGAACTATTTTGGTCACTTCTCCACAGGGCAACTTGCTCAGTGGCCTTAAAGAAGCTGAACATTGAGATCAGTTTCCAGCTCTGATGCAGCTAATGAATAACGCTTTGGGAAACCAGCTGGCAATGGAATAAAATAAAAAACAAACTTGCATTCATATAGCACCTTTTATAACCTCAGGACATCCCAAAGTGCTTTACAACCAATTAAGCACTTTTTGAAGTGTAGTCACTGTGCACAGCAAGGTCCCACAGAAAGCAACGAGTTAAATGACCAGATCATCATTTTTAGTGACATTGATTGAGAGATTAGTATCGGTAAGCACACCAGGGGAAAACTCCGCTGCCCTTCTTCGAAATAGTGCCATGGGATCTTTTACGTTCAACTGAGAGAACAGACGGGGCCTCGGTTTAACGTCTCACCTGAAAGACGGCAACCCAGACACTGCGGCACTCCTTCAATACTGCACTGGAGTGTCAGCCTAGATTTTGTGCTCAAGTCCCTGGACCTTCTGACACAGAAGCAAGAAAGCTACAACTGAGACGAAGGGCCCGATTTTCCCCAAAGCTGTTTTTTTCTGAACTTGAAGAGTTACGCCTGTTTTTGGGGGGCCCAAGTACGCCCCAAAAAATGTACTAAGTTTCCCTGCTTGATTTGTTCATTTTGACGCAGCCTAACCTGTCCTTTAGTTTTGGGGATGGAGCCTTGATCTGCGCCAAAAAGATCGGATTGCCACGGTAACCAGGGACACAATGCGAGGCTGAGACTGGGAAGTGAAACATACAGCCAGCTCCCAACACACTAAAACACATTGCAGCAACTTACCTCTAATTATTAAAGTTCCCCCGCCCCCATTCCGATGCCGATGCCGATTCCTGCTCCTATCCCAGGCCAAAGAGCCTCCAGGTCTGCTCCCCCAACCAAGTGACTTGCCGGACTGCTGCACCGCCCCTAGCCCAGGCCGAAAGCCTCCTCCTTCCTGGTCCCTGAACCTAACTATACCCAAAAGGCTTCCCCCCTCTCTCTCCCCCCCACCCTCTCTTCCCCTCTCTCTCTTCCCCCCACCCCCTACCCTTCTACCCCTCTCTACCCCCTCTCTCCTCCCTATCCCCTCTACCTCCCTCTACCATCTCTCTCCACCCCACCTCCTCTATCTCCACTCTCCCCCCTCCCCTACCTACTCTACCACCCTCTCTCCCCCCTCTACCCCACTCTCTTCCCCCCCTCTCCCCGCCTCTCCCCCTCTCTCCCCACTCCTCTCCCAACCCATCTCTCTCCCCCTCTCTCTTACCTCTACTGTTGCTGCTTACCTGCGCTGATTTCCTTACCTGCGCCGATTTCCTTAACTCTCCAGAAGGTTTTTCTGCAGAGGCCACATTCGCCAGCGTAAGCAGAACTGGAGTAACTCTCAGCGGGCCAAACTTGTCTAAATGGTCAGAATTGCCGCGGGTGGCAGGTTACGCCCCCTTTGGCTGAAAAAAAAACTTACCTAAAAAAGTCATAACTAACTGAGTTACGCTGGTGCAAATTGATCAGGAAAACTGTGTTTTTTAAACTTAGGCCCAAAAAAGTGTCCTGCTCAAAAAAAAGGGTGCAAATCACTGGGGAAAATTGAGCGCATAATAATGAATTGCATTTATCCCACAACTTGCAACCTTCTGAGCCCGATGGCCAAGTCTTACTAACTGCTGGAATGATGCAGTACTTTGAGCACTTTGAGATGCACAACACATATTATTGGAATAGTTAGGGACTTGCATTCTCCTCACAGGCCTCTCTTTGAGAATTAGTTTTGGGGGGCTTTCAACACGGTGCCTAAAACAGAGGCTCGCCATAATATTGCCCCATGCACCACGAGCTGCAGTCCTGTCTCTGAAAACCTTAGATTCCTGGCTCCTTTAACGGTTGCACATCTCTGTGTCAGCTGTTGCTCAGTGATAGCACTCTCCCCTTCGAGTAAGAAGGTTGTGGGATTTAAATCCTTCTCCAGGGATTTCAGCACAAAATCGAGGTGGCATTTCAGCACTGCACTGAGCTGCACTGTCGGAGGTGCCGTCTTTCGGATGAGACATTAAACCAAGGCCCCATCTGTAAAGTCCTGTCCCCTCAGTACAGATTCACACGAGGCATGTAGTGAAGTTAAGGTCACTCTGGACCTGCACCTTTATTTCACAGCTCTGGAATGCTGCACTTGCCTGAGACCTGTCCTTATATACATGTCTCTTGCAAATGCACTCCTGGTGGTAAGGTATGCTGGTGGTTACAGGTAATATCTTATTACAGTCATGTATAGCATGTTAGGATACGGTTATATATAATAATGTAAGATACATGACATCACCCTCCCCCAAGGTCTTATTGTCTTTATAGTTTCAGTCTCTCAGGTGGTCTACGCTCTCGCGTGGAGCGTCTGAGTTGTGGTTCAGTTGTTTGCCTTGGTGCCTGTTTTTCTTTGGGTGTGGTTGCTGGTATCTCGCCTAGGCTGTCTGTTTCGATTGGTGTGATTGTTGTTGACTCGCCTGGGCTGTCTGTTGGGATTGCCCTTTCCTCAGGTTGTTCCCTCTGTCTGTCCACCAGGTGTGGTGCGAGTTCCACATTGTAGTCTGCCTCAGGTTCCGCAGTGTTGTTGGTAAATCTGCTTTTGACTTGGTCTACATGCCTCCGGCAGGTTTTGCCATTGTCCATTTGTACTACCAGTAGCCTGTTTCCTTCCTTGCCCGTTACTGTCCCTGCAAGCCATTTGGGACCCCTGCCATAGTTTAGTACAAACACTTTGTCCCCTATCTCATTCCATCTCCCCCTCGATACTCAGTCAGCTTACGGCGCTTTGCCTCAATGATTTTGTGCATGTCTGGGAGGATTAATGAGAGCCTTGTTTTTAAAGTCCTTTTCATCAACAGTTGCGCGGGGGGATCCCAGTCAGTGAGTGCGGACGAGATCTGTATGCCAGCAGCAGTCGCGACAGGCGACCCTGCAGCATGGGACCTTGGATTTTAAGCATGCCTTGTTTAATGATTTGTACTGCTCTCTCCGCCTGGCCGTTGGAGGCCGGCTTGAATGGTGCCGTCTTGACGTGATTTATGCCGTGGTCAATTATAAAGTCTTGGAATTCTGCGCTGGTGAAGCACAGACCATTGTCACTGACCAATGTGTCAGGGATTCCGTGCATTGCAAACATGGTTGCGAGGCTCTCCACAGTGGTGGAGGTTGTGCTCGAGTTTAAAATGGTGCATTCGATCCACTTTGAAAATGCATCTACAACTACGAGGAACATTTTGCCCATGTTTGGGCCCGCATAGTCTACGTGCACCCGCGACCATGGTTTGGTAGGCCAGGGCCAGGACCTCAGTGGAGCCTCCCTGGGGGCATTGCTGAGTTGGGCACAAATGGTGCATCTTCGGACGCAGAGCTCCAAGTCCGCGTCAATACCAGGCCACAAGACGTGGGATCTGGCTATGGCCTTCATGAGAACGATCCCCGGGTGCTCGTGGTGGAGCTCCCGGACAAATGCCTCTCTGCCTCGCAGAGGCATGACTACTCGGCTGCCCCACATCAGGAAGTCTGCTTGTAGTGATAGCTCATGCATGCGCCTGTGAAAGGGTTTTAATTCCTCGGGGCAGGCATCGCGAGCCTCTGCCCAGTCACCGGTTAGGACACATCTTTTTACTAAGGATAACGTGGGGTCGCTGACCGTCCAGGCTCTGATTTGGCAAGCCGTCATGGGCGAACCTGTGGACTCAAAGGCATTGATTGCCATGACTATCTCACAGTCCTGTTCGTCAGACCCTTCCATGGTATCCAGGGGTAGCCTGCGAAGCGCGTCGGCACAGTTGTCCGTGCCTGGTCTGTGCCTTATTGTGTCGTCATAGGACACGAGCATGAGGGCCCACCGTTGAATTCGCGCCGAGGCGTTGGCATTTATTGCCTTGCTCTCGGATAGGAGGGACGTGAGGGGCTTGTGGTCGGTTTCTAATGCGAACTTCGCCCCGAAAAGGTATTGTTGCATCTTTTTGACACTGTACACACATGCGAGTGCCTCCTTCTCTACCATTCCGTGCCCGCGCTCCGCCCGCGAAAGTGACCTGGAGGCATAAGCTATGGGTTGTAATTTGCCCACACTATTGACATGTTGCAAAACGCACCCGACCCCATACGCTGACGCATCGCATGTGAGAACTAGCTTTTTACCTGGGTCAAAGAAAGTCAAAACATTGTTGGAACAGAGAAGGTTGCGTGCCTTATTGAAGGCGTGTTCCTGGGCGTCCCCCCAAAACCAATTGCACCCCTTCCTGAGTAGCATGAGGAGAGGATCCAGCAGCGTGCTTAAGTTTTGCGTAAAGTTCCCAAAGTAATTGTGTAGCCCGAGAAAGGCGCGCAGTTCTGAGACATTCCGGGGCCTGGGTGCCAGGCGAAATGCTTCTGTTTTGGACTCTGTTGGGCGGATTCCATCAGCGGCAATCCTTCTGCCCAAAAATTCAACCTCGGGTGCGAGAAACAGGCACTTGGATTTCTTGACTCGTAGGCCTACCCAATCCAACCGCTTTAGTTCTTCCTCCAAATTACGGAGATGGGAGTCGGTGTCCCTGCCCGTGATAAGTATGTTGTCTTGAAATACAGCCGTCCCCGGGATGGACTTGAGCAGACTCTCCATGTTGCGCTGGAATATGGCAGCTGCCGACCTGATGCCGAATGGGCATCGATTGTACATGAAAAGGCCTCGATGTGTGTTGATGGTGGTGAGTAGCTTGGATTCCTCAGTCAATTCTTGCGTCATATACGCAGATGTGAGGTCTAATTTTGAGAAAAGTTTACCTCCAGCCAATGTGGCAAATAAATCCTCCGCTCTGGGCAGCGGGTTCTGGTCCTGTAGGGAGACTCTGTTTATGATAGATTTGTAGTCCCCACAGATTCGTACGGATCCATCAGGCTTCTTGACTGGGATGATGGGACTTGCCCAGTCGCTAAATTCCACAGGTGATATAATGCCTTCCCACAGAAGCCTGTCTCGTTCGTGTTCAATCTTTTCCCTCATCACATAGGGTACAGCTCTGGCCTTGTGATGGACTGATCTAGCATCCTGTGTGATGTAGATTTTGACTTTGGCCCCTTTGAAAGTGCCCACACCTGGCTGAAAGAGATGTTCAAATCGCTTTATAACTGTTGAGCAGGAGGTCCGTTCCTCTAATGACATGGCATGGACATCATCCCATTTCCAGTTTAGTTTTGCCAGCCAGCTTCTCCCCAGCAGTGCTGGGGGGTCTCCAGGGACAATCCACAGGGGAAGTCGGTTCACTGTCCCTTTGTGTGTGACAGAGAGCATGACGCTGCCGAGGACTGGTACGATTTCTTTAGTATAGGTCCTTAGTGTGGTGTCGACCCTTGTGAGTTTTGGTCTGTCTCTTTTATGCGGCCACAGTTGTTCAAATTGTTGAGCGCCCATGAGAGATTGACTCGCTCCCGTATCCAGCTCCATGTTGACAGATATCCCGTTGAGTAGGACCCTCATCATTATAGGAGGTGTCCTGTTGTAGGAGCAGTGGCCATTGATCGTGTTGACCCGCTGTACATCAGTGTCCCGGGTACTGTCCCCACCATCTTCTGGTCCGCTTTCCGACTCATCCGATTCGTATACCAGCCGAGCTGCCGTTTTTTTGCACATGCGGGCCAAATGCCCTGTATATTCACAATTTCTGCAAACAGCCTGCTGAAATCAACATCCCCTTGACGAGTGCCCATCCTCACACCTCCAGCACAGACCTGTTCTATTGTTTAAAGTGTTCCCAAAGAATGAGCTGCGTCTGGCTGATCTCTCTTGAGCTTCTCTCAGTTTGTAGTTGATTGCTCGCATTGTGGGTTGATGAGGTGTGAACGGCCATTCCTGTGGCCCTTGATGGCTTCTGCTGTCGAGAGCCTGTTCTCCCGGTTTTGTCTGTGTGTGGGGGTAGCAGCTTGTTTAGTGCTGTGAACTCCTAATTCCGATATTTTGTTAGTTGTCGTACCTGCATTGTAAATCAACCTCGTTTCTTCTTCACCTGCCAAGAATGTCTGTGCAACCAGTGCTGCTGCCTCTAAGGTCAGTTTCTTGGTCTCTATGAGCTTTTGGAATATGTCTGCGTGGCCTATTCCTTCAATGAAAAAGTCTCTCAGCATTTCTCTCCTCAGTGCATCGGAGAACTCACATAAACTAGCCAACCTCCGAAGTTCCACCACGAAGTCGGGTATGCTCTGGCCCACACAGCGTCTGTAGTTGTAGAACCTGTGTCTGGCCATGTGTAGGCTGCTCGCTGGCTTCAGGTGGTCTCTTACCAGTGTGCTCAATTCTTCAAACGACTAGATTACAAGAACAGGGAGGTTATGCTTGAACTACATAAAACACTAGTTCGGCCACAACTAGAGTACTGCGTGCAGTTCTGGTCACCACATTACAGGAAAGATGTGATTACATTAGAGAGGGTACAGAGGAGATTTACGAGGTTGTTGCCTGGACTGGAGAATTTTAGCTATGAGGAAAGATTGGATAAGCTGGGTATGTTTTCATTGGAACAGAGGAGGCTGAGGGGAGACCTTATTGAGGTGTATAAAATTATGAGGGGTCTAGATAGAGTGGATAGGCAGGACCTATTTCAATTGGCAGAGGGGTCAACAACCAGGGGACATAGAGGTAAAGTAATTACTAGAAGGTTTAGCGAGTATTTGAGGGCAAATTTTTTCACCCAGAGGGTGCTGGGGGTCTGGAACTCACTGCCTGAAAGGGTGGTAGAGGCAAAAACCCTCACCACATTTAAAAAGTACTTGGTCATGCACCAGAAGTGCCGTAACTTGCAGGGCTATAGACCGAGAGCTGGAAAGTGGGATTAGGCTGGGTAGCTCTTTGTCGGCCGGCGCGGACACAATGGGTAAAAAATGGCCTCCTTCTGTGCTGTATTTTCTATGAATCTATCAAGGTGTGCTGCAGAATTCCCAGTTCAACATCTCGCTCCCTCCTTTCGGCAGGTACCAGCAGGAACGCCGGAGACACGGGGGAATGGAGATTCATTCTCATCTTCCCCTCGGAAACCTTCTGAGAACTGCCCAATTCTCATTTTGTTTGATGACTGAAATCTGTCAAATAGGCAATTAAATCATGTGGGCTGGAGATTTCCACGGGGTACACAGCCAGCTGGGTGGTCCGCACCCCTGGGTCTACGTCCTTTTCTCTGCCACATTCCCAGGCCACAGTAACCCTCTCCGATTCCGGAGGTGAGGGGGTTGACTTATGAGGAAAGGTTGAGTAGGTTGGGCCTCTACTCATTGAAATTCAGAAGAATGAGAGGTGATCTTATGGAAACGTATAAGATAATGAGGGGGCTTGACAAGGTGGATGCAGAGAGGATGTTTCCACTGATGGGGGAGACTAGAACTAGGGGACATGATCTTAGAATAAGGGGCCGCCCATTTAAAACTGAGATGAGGAGAATTTCTTCTCTCAGAGGGTTGTAAATCTGTGGAATTCGCTGCCTCAGAGAGCTGTGGAAGCTGGGACATTAAATAAATTTAAGACAGAAATAGACATTTTCTTAACCGATAAGGAAATAAGGGGTTATGGGGAGCGGGTGGGGAAGTGGACCCAAGTCCATGATCAGATCAGCCATGATCTTATTAAATGGCAGAGCAGGCTCAAGGGGCCGTATGACCTACTCCTGTTCCTATTTCTTATGTTCCCAGATTTTCTGTGCTTCCTTCCCCCTCTGCTATTCTGCTGTTGCCATTTACACCTCCTCTGCACCCATCTTTAGTTTCTTTATTTGTCCCACTATCACCCCCTTTGACATTGCCCCTGTTATATCATCATAGTCAGTCCCTCAAATCGAGGATGACTTGCTTTCATGTCAAAAAGTTCACAGGTGTTTCAATGAAGGACCTAAAATTCCAGGTCCCAAACTACATCTTTGAGGGTGGAAGATGCGTGTGCATGGATTTTTTTAATGTGTGGTGACAGTTACACACCAGCTACCACATGGGCTTGACAGAGCTAGGTCTTGGTCCAGTAGCAAGGACTACTCAAGACGACTGGAGACCTGCTCTGATGCACGGACCTAGTGCGCACACATATCGCAGTGTGGGCTGGCCCGTGCTGCCCCTGGGCCCTCGCCTCTTCTGGGTCCCGAACTCGTGCCTCTCCTGGGCCCCGATCACATCGCTCTCTTGTCTCTCGCCGCTCCTGATGTACCTGCCCACGCTCCAATCACCGACCTGGACCTTGGTGACGTCCCTTGATGCCGTTGCTCTCCTGCTCCAGCACGTGCTGCTCCCTGGAGTGGTACGCTGCCATGTTCCCCGGCCTGCTCCGATGGTGCTCGCACGCCGGGGGCCACGCTGATTCCCCCACCCGTCCTACGCTCACCCTCGGCTGATACTCTCTGATCCCTCCCACCCTCCCGGCGGACCTCCGCCAGCCCACCGCCGGCTCCTCTCTGCCCCCCGCCTGCCTGCAGATCGCCGCCCTCCGCCGATACTCTCTGCGAGCCCCCCGCCCGCGGACCCCCGCCCTCAGAAAGAGTCAAACTGAACACTGTGAGCTCAAAGTAATGTGTGACAGTCTTTTATTGCAGATCTCCAGAGTGCCTCTCCAACCTGGGTGGCCTCCTTAAACACCGGTTTTGTCTGTGTGTGGGGGTAGCAGCTTGTTTAGTGCTGTGAACTTCTTGTTCCGATATTTCGTTAGTTGTCGTACCTGCATTGTAAATCAACCTCGTTTCTTCTTCACCTGCCAAGAATGTCTGTGCAACCAGTACTGCTGCCTCTAAGGTCAGTTTCTTGGTCTCTATGAGCTTTTGGAATATGTCTGCGTGGCCTATTCCTTCAATGAAAAAGTCTCTCAGCATTTCTCTCCTCAGTGCATCGGAGAACTCACATAAACTAGCCAACCTCCGAAGTTCCACCACGAAGTCGGGTATGCTCTGGCCCACACAGCGTCTGTAGTTGTAGAACCTGTGTCTGGCCATGTGTAGGCTGCTCGCTGGCTTCAGGTGGTCTCTTACCAGTGTGCTCAATTCTTCAAACGACTTGCTTGCTGGTTTCTCGGGTCCCAAAAGATCCTTCATTAAAGCGTATGTTTTCGAGCCACAGCTGGTCAAGAGATGGGCTGTTCTCTTGTCTGCCTTATCGTCGCCGAACTAGTCTTTGGTTACAAAGCTTTGCTGGAGTCTTTCTGTAAAGTCCTCCCAATTGTCTCCAGCATTGTATTTTTCATCTGATCCGTTGTTCGCCATTCTGTGGATTGTGTAATCCCGTAACCCGTCGCCACTGTAAAGTCCTGTCCCCTCAGTACAGATTCACACGAGGCATGTAGTGAAGTCAAGGTCACTCTGGACCTGCACCTTTATTTCACAGCTCTGGAATGCTGCACTTGCCTGAGACCTGTGCTTACATACCTGTCTCTTGCAAGTGCACCCCTGGTGGTAAGGTATGCTGGTGGTTGCAGATAATATGTTATTACAGTCATGTATAGCATGTTAGGATGCAGTTATATATAATAATGTAAGATACATGACACCATCTACCCTCTCGGCTGGGTATAAAAGATCCCACAGCACTATTCGAAGAAGAGCAGGGGAGTTTTCCCAAGGTGCTGGCTAATATTTATCCCTCAGTCAACATCGCTGAAACAGACTATCTGAGTAAATATCTCATTGCTGTTTGTGGGAGCTTGCTGTGCACAAGTTGGCTGCCAGGTTTGTTACATTACACCAGTGACTACACGCCAAAAGTAATTAATTGGCTGTAAAGCCCTTTGGGGCATCCTGAGACCATGAAAGGTACTAGATAAATGCAAAGTCTTCCTTTTTTTTCTTTTCACTATCTCCTGGTGTGCATAAGCTGGTGGGGTGGCTCACACAGGTTGCATTAACGTGGAGAGTTGGTCCACTGCTTCCCAACAGCCTCATTTACCAGTGATTGCTGCCAGTGCTCTGTGATCAGGTGCCTTAAATTACCAGGGAAATACTGCATCATCATAGGCAGTCCCTGGAACCAGGATGACTTGCTTCCACACGTTCACAGGTGTTTGGATGAAGGACCCGATATTCCAGTCCTGAACTCCAATTGAGGGGGTGGAAGATGGCTGTGCGTGGATTTTTTTAACGTGTGGTGACCGTTGCACACCAGCCACCACACGGGCTTGACAGAAATAGGCCTTTATCCAGTGGCAAGGATTAACCAGGATGACTGGAGACCTGCTCTGCTGCACGGACCTAGTGCGCACACATATCGCAGTGTGAGCTGGCCCGTGCTGCCCCTGGGCCCTCGGCTCTTCTGGGCCCTGTACCTTCATCTGTCGCACCTCCGCCACAATCTCACGCTGCTTCTCTGCCGTAAGCATTCACCGCCACAAACCGCTCATCCGCCCCGACCTTCTCTCTCCTCTGCTGTAACTGGGCCCTGCCGATGTTCCTGCCCACGCTCCAAAACAAGACCAGAGCAGTGAATGGCATTGCTTTCAGGTCAAGTGTAGCTGAGTGTAGTTACCACCCACTTACTGCATGGAAAGCCTCTTCCATTGGGAAACCGTGTGCTGCAGTTAATCGCGGTCCGCCGTGCGTGTACCCTTGCAGAACCCTACATCCGATTGGAGTGAAATTCCTCTTGCTAGCTGTGACAAGGTGCAGTGCTGTGATTTCTGTGTCCCCGCTCTGAGAGATTGACTGTTGACAAACTCGGAGAATATTTCTCAGTGGGATTCTTGTGTTTCAGGGTCTGTCCAGGGAATGGTATGCCGGCGACATTGGTCGATCAGAAGCCGAATCAGCTCTTCGAAGCATTAATGAGGTACTGAAAGATACTGTTTCTTCAATAATAACCATCCCTGACAACTAATATCAGCCTTAGACAGCGCCACATCTAGATACATAGAAGTTACAACACAGAAACAGGCCATTCAGCCCAACCAGTCCATGTTGGTGTTAACCCTCCACGTGAGCAAATAGTTCTACTTACCTTTACCCAACCTGTTCCCAGATCTTTTCCTTCACCCAACTACCCAATCTAAGCTGGAATGGTGACACCGTTTCTGTCTGAACCACTAACACTGGAAGTGAATTCCACAGCCTCACAACTCTCTGTGAGATGAAGTTTTCCTGCCCTCTGTCTCTCTCTGTGTGTCCCTCTCTCTCCGTCATACTATCAACCCTAAGCACATACCCATATAGAACTGTGAGCTAGAATGGAATGTGGTCATAAATAAACCAACACAGTCAGTTACACGGGCAGTGATGTAACGCTGAAAACTTCCATCCGTGAGACCTGGAATCATACGATGTGAGCATGTTAGCCATTACAGCGCTGTGTGTCAAACCCATAACCGTGAATAACAGAATGTGAGCTGTTGTATATTGACCGTGAGCCGTGGGATTTGAGCATATTATTTGGAAGTGTGATGAGTACCCGATTGATGAGATGTTGGTTAAGCCCCTGTGGTGAGTGTACGGTAAGTTCAGAGAATGCAGTCTGAACTATGTGTTGGTCCATCATCATAAGCAGTCCCTCGGAATCAAAGAAGACTTGCTTCCACTCTTAACATGAGTTCTTAGGTGACTGAACAGTCCAATTCGAGAACCACAGTCCCTGTCACAGGTGGGGCAGATCATTGTTGAGGGAAGTGGGTGGGTGGGACTGGTTTGCCGCAAACTCTCTCCACTGCCTGCGCTTGGTTTCCGCATGCTCTTGGCGATGAGACTCGAGGTGCTCGGCACCCTCCCGGATACACTTCCTCCACTTAGGGCAGTCTTTGGCCAGGGACTCGCAGGTGTCAGTGGGGATGTTGCCCTTTATTAGGGAGGCTTTGAGAGTGTCCTTGTAATGTTTACGCTGTCCACCTTTGGCCCGTTTGCCGTGAAGGAGTTCCGAGTAGAGCGCTTGCTTTGGGAGTCTCAGTTTGTGTTGGTCCAAAATGCACAAGGCTCACCTGCTGAGCCATTGTACTTTCACAGTGATGGGCAGTGGGGTCTCCTTGGGGTTCATTGTGACTTTGTGCCACAGTGTAAAACGAGTGATGCCCGTTTTACACTGGGGCCCAAAGTTACAATGACCCTGTTGTGTTGTGAAAACATGGGGGTAGATCCTAACTCTGTGCAATAGTCTAACAGCGAAGCGCCAGCCCGGTTTACAGCTGTTGCCAGTTTTATTTCCATTGACGGGACCGATGTAAAACGGGCCACCGATTCGCTGTCACCCGTTTTACACTGTTGCACAACGTCAGGATCTACCCCCATGTGTTTCTGAAGTAATCGCACTCACTCCATCCGACTGAACCAAATAACAAATCTGTGAGCAGGTTGCCGAGGCAGCAGGTTGATTCCCCCAATGCCATGTTGTGAGGAAAGGTGGCTTGGCTGGAAGATTGCGAAGAAACAGCGTGAGGCCAGGAGCTCGCAGTCAGAGTGCTTTGTTTTTCTCGGGTCCAGGAAATGGTGCGGTGTGTGGGAGGGAGAAGCTGACCAGTGCCATTTGGGGAGGGCTAACAAGGAAAGGGAATACACATTAAATGGTAGGACACTGTGAAGTGTAGAGGAACAGAGGGACCTTGGAGTACAGGTCCACAGATCCCTGAAGGTAGCAGGCCAGGTAGATAAGGTGGTTAAGAAGGCATATGGAATACTTGCCTTTATTAGCCGAGGCATAGATTACAAGAACAGGGAGGTTATGCTTGAACTACATAAAACACTAGTTCGGCCACAACTAGAGTACTGCGTGCAGTTCTGGTCACCACATTACAGGAAAGATGTGATTACATTAGAGAGGGTACAGAGGAGATTTACGAGGTTGTTGCCTGGACTGGAGAATTTTAGCTATGAGGAAAGATTGGATAAGCTGGGTATGTTTTCATTGGAACAGAGGAGGCTGAGGGGAGACCTTATTGAGGTGTATAAAATTATGAGGGGTCTAGATAGAGTGGATAGGCAGGACCTATTTCAATTGGCAGAGGGGTCAACAACCAGGGGACATAGAGGTAAAGTAATTACTAGAAGGTTTAGCGAGTATTTGAGGGCAAATTTTTTCACCCAGAGGGTGCTGGGGGTCTGGAACTCACTGCCTGAAAGGGTGGTAGAGGCAAAAACCCTCACCACATTTAAAAAGTACTTGGTCATGCACCAGAAGTGCCGTAACTTGCAGGGCTATAGACCGAGAGCTGGAAAGTGGGATTAGGCTGGGTAGCTCTTTGTCGGCCGGCGCGGACACAATGGGCCAAAATGGCCTCCTTCTGTGCTGTAAATTTCTATGAATCTATCAAGGTGTGCTGCAGAATTCCCAGTTCAACATCTCGCTCCCTCCTTTCGGCAGGTACCAGCAGGAACGCCGGAGACACGGGGGAATGGAGATTCATTCTCATCTTCCCCTCGGAAACCTTCTGAGAACTGCCCAATTCTCATTTTGTTTGATGACTGAAATCTGTCAAATAGGCAATTAAATCATGTGGGCTGGAGATTTCCACGGGGTACACAGCCAGCTGGGTGGTCCGCACCCCTGGGTCTACGTCCTTTTCTCTGCCACATTCCCAGGCCACAGTAACCCTCTCCGATTCCGGAGGTGAGGGGGTTGACTTATGAGGAAAGGTTGAGTAGGTTGGGCCTCTACTCATTGAAATTCAGAAGAATGAGAGGTGATCTTATGGAAACGTATAAGATAATGAGGGGGCTTGACAAGGTGGATGCAGAGAGGATGTTTCCACTGATGGGGGAGACTAGAACTAGGGGACATGATCTTAGAATAAGGGGCCGCCCATTTAAAACTGAGATGAGGAGAAATTTCTTCTCTCAGAGGGTTGTAAATCTGTGGAATTCGCTGCCTCAGAGAGCTGTGGAAGCTGGGACATTGAATAAATTTAAGACAGAAATAGACATTTTCTTAACCGATAAGGGAATAAGGGGTTATGGGGAGCGGGTGGGGAAGTGGACCCAAGTCCATGATCAGATCAGCCATGATCTTATTAAATGGCAGAGCAGGCTCAAGGGGCCGTATGACCTACTCCTGTTCCTATTTCTTATGTTCCCAGATTTTCTGTGCTTCCTTCCCCCTCTGCTATTCTGCTGTTGCCATTTACACCTCCTCTGCACCCATCTTTAGTTTCTTTATTTGTCCCACTATCACCCCCTTTGACATTGCCCCTGTTATATCATCATAGTCAGTCCCTCAAATCGAGGATGACTTGCTTTCATGTCAAAAAGTTCACAGGTGTTTCAATGAAGGACCTAAAATTCCAGGTCCCAAACTACATCTTTGAGGGTGGAAGATGCGTGTGCATGGATTTTTTTAATGTGTGGTGACAGTTACACACCAGCTACCACATGGGCTTGACAGAGCTAGGCCTTGGTCCAGTAGCAAGGACTACTCAAGACGACTGGAGACCTGCTCTGATGCACGGACCTAGTGCGCACACATATCGCAGTGTGGGCTGGCCCGTGCTGCCCCTGGGCCCTCGCCTCTTCTGGGCCCCGAACTCGTGCCTCTCCTGGGCCCCGATCACATCGCTCTCTTGTCTCTCGCCGCTCCTGATGTACCTGCCCACGCTCCAATCACCGACCTGGACCTTGGTGACGTCCCTTGATGCCGTTGCTCTCCTGCTCCAGCACGTGCTGCTCCCTGGAGTGGTACGCTGCCATGTTCCCCGGCCTGCTCCGATGGTGCTCGCACGCCGGGGGCCACGCTGATTCCCCCACCCGTCCTACGCTCACCCTCGGCTGATACTCTCTGATCCCTCCCACCCTCCCGGCGGACCTCCGCCAGCCCACCGCCGGCTCCTCTCTGCCCCCCGCCTGCCTGCAGATCGCCGCCCTCCACCGATACTCTCTGCGAGCCCCCCGCCCGCGGACCCCCGCCCTCAGAAAGAGTCAAACTGAACACTGTGAGCTCAAAGTAATGTGTGACAGTCTTTTATTGCAGATCTCCAGAGTGCCTCTCCAACCTGGGTGGCCTCCTTAAACACCTGTGCTCCCAAGGGATTATGGGATCCCTTGGGACTCCAGGGGATGAGCCCTCTGGTGGCTTTACAGAGCATATACATGTTTACATAAATATCAACACTGCCCCCCAATGTCAATCATGTAACTATTTACAATGTGAGTCGATCTAGGGCCCTTCTTGCCCTGGTTGATCATTTCGGTGTGAAATCTGGTATTGGTGAGTCAATTGTTGGGCCCTCGCTGGGCTGCTGGGCTGCTGCAGGTGATGGGTTCTGCTTCGTGGCCAACCGTGGTGCCGGTTGCCACTGTTGGGGATCAAAGAAAGTAGGGTCCAAAGTGGGTTGCTCAGGGTAGTCCGTGAATCTGAGTTTGATTTGGTCCAAATGTTTCCGGTGAATGAGTCCATTTGAAAGTTTGACCCGAAACACCCTCTTTGGCCACGACAGTGCCGGGAAGCCACTTGGGACCTTGTCCATAATACAAATGCAGGATCATTGATTTCAATCTTGCGTGACACATTTGCGCTATCATGGTATGTACTTTGTTGAAGCCGCCTGTTCCCTGTTTATGTAGATCAGGGTGAACTAACGAGAGCCTTGTCTTAAGTGCTCTTTCTATTAGCAGTTCAGCAGCTGAGATCCCAGTGAGCGAGTGGGGTCTCGTGTGGTAACTAAGCAGGACTTGGGATAGGCGAGTCTGCAATGAGCCTTCCGTTACCCTGGTCAAGCCCTGCTTGATGGTTTGCACTGCTCTCTCTGCCTGACCATTGGATGCTAGTTTAAACAGGGCAGATGTGACATGTTTGACCCCGTTGCGGTCATGAATTCTTTGGAACTCGGCACTGGCAAAACATGGCCCGTTGTCGCTCACCAGGACATCGGGTAGGCCGTGTGCGGCAAACATGGCCCGCAGGCTTTCAGTAGTGGCAGCGGACGTGCTAGCCGACATTATCTCACATTCAATCCACTTGGAGTATGCATCTACAACCACAAGGAACATTTTACCCAAGAACGGGCCTGCATTATCGACGTGTACCCTAGACCACGATTTGAAGGGCCAAGACCATAAACTTAGCGGCCCCTCCCTGGGTACATTGCTTAGCTGCGAGTATGTATTACATCTGTGCACGCAGGGCTCTAAGTCTGCATCGATACCAGGCCACCACACATGGGATGTGGCTATTGCTTTCATCATTACGATGCCTGGGTGGGTACTGTGGAGGTCATTGATGAAGGTGTCTCTGCCCTTCTTGGGAACCACTACTCGATTGCCGCACAGAAGGCAGTCTGCCTGTATTGACATTTCATCTTTGCGCCGCTGGAACGGCTTTATCTCTTCCTGCATTTCCACTGGGACACTGAACCAGCTCCCGTGAAGCACACAGTTTTTGACTAGGGACAATAAGGGGTCCTGGCTTGTCCAGGTTTTGATCTGCCATGCAGTGACGGGTGATTGCTCACTCTCAAATGCTTCCATAACCATGGCTAGATCTGCGGGCTGTGCCATTTCCACCCCCGTGGTGGGCAATAACAGCCTACTGAGAGCATTGGCACAGTTTTCTGTGCCTGGCCTGTGGAGGATGGCATAGTTGCATTTGGTCAACGTGAGCGCCCATCTCTGGATGCGGGCCGACGCATTGGTATTTATCCCTTTGCTCTCGGAAAACAGGGATATAAGTGGCTTATGGTCAGTTTCCAATTCGAATTTTAGCCCAAACAGGCATTGATGCATTTTCTTTACCGCATAGACACATGCTAACGCTTCTTTTTCAATCATGCAGTAGGCTCTCTCAGCCTTGGATAGACTGCTGGATGCATAAGCAACCGGTTGCAGTCTCCCAAAATCATTAGCTTGTTGCAAAACACACCCGACGCCATATGACGACCCATCACATGCTAGTACCAAACGCTTACATGGATCATACAACACAAGCAATTTGTTTCAGCATAACAATTTTCTAGCTTTTACAACGGCATTTTCTTGGCTTTTGCCCCATGCCCATTTGTCCCCTTTATGCAGTAAGATGTGCAGTGGTTCTAACAGTGTGCTGAGACCCGGTAAGAAGTTACCAAAGTAGTTCAGGAGTCCTAGAAACGACCGCAGCTCCGTAACGTTCTGTGGCCTCAGTGTGTTCTTGATTGCCTCCTTCTTCGAATCGCTGGGCCTGATGCCGTCCACCGCGATTCTTCTCCCCAAGAACTCCACTTCAGGTGCCAGGAAAACGCATTTTGAGCATTTTAACCTGAGCCCCATGCGGTTGAGTCGACTAAGAACCTCCTCCAGGTTCTGCAGATGCGCGACTGTGTCCCGACCTATAACCAAGCTGTCGTCCTGGAATGGGCACGGTGCGCGGGACCGACTTCAGTAAGCTTTCCATGTTTCTCTGGAATATTGCCGCAGCCGATCGAATTCCAAACAGGCACCTGTTATAAATGAAAAGACCTTTGTGCGTGTTGATGCAGGTGCGGCCTTTCGATGATTCCTCCAGTCATGTAGGCTGAAGTCAGATCCAGCTTCGTGAACATCTTTCCTCCCGCCAGTGTTGCAAAGAGGTCGTTGGCTTTTGGTAGTGGGTATTTGTCCTGCAGGGAGAAACGATTGATAGTTACTTTGTAATCGCCACAGATTCTGACGGTGCCGTCTCCCTTGAGGACTGGGACAATGGGACTGGCCCATTCGTTGAACTCGATAGGTGAAATGATGCCCTCTCTTTTTCAGCCAGTCTAGCTCGATCTCTACCCTTTCTCTCATCACGTACGGTACTGCTCTCACCTTGTGGTGGATGGGTCGCGCCCCTGGAATTAGGTGGATCTGCACTTTTGCTCCTTGGAATTTCCCGATGCCTGGTTCGAACAGCGAAGAGAACTTGTTTAAGACCTGGGCATACAAAGTGTCATCAGCAGGCAATAGCGCTTGGACCTCGTCCCAGTTCCAGCGTATCTTTCCCAGCCAGCTCCTGCCGAGCAGCGTGGGACCATCGCCCGGTACCACCCAGAGTGGTAGCTTGTGCACTGCTCATCGTAGATTGGCACGCGTCTGTGTCCAGCTCCATTGACACCGGGAGTTCATTTAATTCAACATTCAGCATTATCGGGGGACACTTTGTCGTGAATGTGTGCATCCCACGTACCTCGGCCTCCTCGGTCTGAGGCTGTGGTTCGTCGTGATCCTCCGTGGATCTGTCCTCCTCTGCAACATGGTGGTTTGCAGGATTAACAGGATTTGCAGCTCACCTGCACACTTGTTGGAGGTGTCCCAATGTTCCACGCCCTTGCAAACGTACCCTTTGAAGTGGCATGAATGGAAACGATGATTACCCCCGCAGTGCCAACATGGTGTTAATGGTCTTGCATTCATCACCCTTATGGTGGACTCTGAGTCATCTGCAGACGTGCAGCTGCAGGTATGTGTGACCTGCCCTGTACGTTGCGCTTTGAAAACTACATCACTTTGTTTACAGTACTTGTAGCAACACTTGTGTGCTGAGAGATTTGCTTCGTATTGTCACTGGTGGCAATGAACGCCTGGGCTATCGCTATGGTCTTACTCAAGGTTGAGGTCTCTACAGTCAGAAGTTTGCGAAGTATGGTTTCATGGCCAATGCCAAGTATGAAAAAGTCTCTGAGCATGTGCTCCAAATGTCCTTCAAATTCGCAATGTCCTGCAAGGTGTCTTAGCTCGGCGACATAACTCTCCACTTTCTGGCCTTCAGACCTCTTGTAGATGTAGAACGGTACCTCGCCATCAGAACGCTTTCCTTCGGGTTCAAATGCTCCCTGACCAGTGTGCACAAATCATCGTACGATTTCTCCGTGGGTTTCGCTGGAGTCAGCAGATTTTTCATGAAGCCATACGTTGGTGCCCCAAAGATGGTGAGGAGAGTCGCTCTTCGTTTGGTAGCGTTCTCTTCTCCATCCAGCTCGTTGGCTACGAAATATTGGTCGAGTCGCTCCACAAAGGTTTCCCAATCATCTCCCTCTGAGAATTTCTCCAGGATGCCCACTGTTCTCTTCATTTTTGGGTTCGTTATCTGTATCTCATCGCCAGTTGTTATGTATGGAGAAAGAGTTAGACTGAACACTGTGAGCTCAAAGTAAAGTGTGACCGTAGTTCTTTATTGCAGGTCTCCAGAGTGCCTTTCCAACCTGTGAGGCTTCCTTAAATATCTGTACTTCCAAGGGATATGAGATCCCTTAGGACTCCAGGGGATGAGCCCTCTGGTGGCTGTACAGAGTAAATACAAGTATACATATATAACAGCATTGTCATCCCTTTTGTCATTGAATCTCTCCTGCCTCCCACCCTATCACAGACCTTCCCTTTTGTTCTTTCCTCCCCTCCCCTCTTTCCAAAGCTCTGTACCTGCTGAAAACTCTGTGAAATCTCTAATACCTTCCCGATCTGACGAAAAGTCACTGACCTGTAACGTTTGGGTTCATTTTAAGCTGCCCGCAAGTGAGGGTGGGAGGCGGGTGGGTAATTATAATATTTAAATGAGACTCCGAGCATCAGATTTGGACAGCGATTGGATTTAACGGCTGCGGGCTGTGTGTCCCGGGGCTCGGGAATCCCCACAGCTGCAGGGAGGAAGGAGCTGCCAGATCCAGCAGGGAAGTGTTTTTCCAGCACTGCGTGTGGGCCTGGAGGGGCAGGAGAGCTTCCCCCGGACCCTCAAACAAACCTGCCACGATCTTCCGCCCTCCCTCCCACCCCCATAATGTCTCTCCCGCAATCTCACTCACTCACTCCCTCCTCTCCGCTTTGCTCCGAGCCCAACCCCCTCCCCCCCCCCCACACCGAGCCCTGATCATTGGTTGCTGCCGACCGTCTCCAGCGTTAATTAAAATTGTCCCCCAGGATTTCCCGCCCAGCAGTGCTCAGCCTTTCAATCTGGCTGGCTGCCATGCGGGAAACAGTGAAACAATTTTACTGATCTCCGCCTTCCTGATATTTCCGGGTTTCCCAGCCATTGACACATGCCCAGCTCCCTCCCTGTCTCCCTGTAAATATTGTGGCCGTTAGCTCTGTTTCTCTCTCCACAGATGCTGCCTGACCTGCTGAGTGTTTCCAGCATTTTCTGTTTTTAATTAAATCACGTAGGCTGGATGATTTTTTTTCAGGCAATCTTTAGTGGGCTAAAATTATTGCAAAATATACAGTGAACCTGGTGGATGATGCATAAAATATTTTCCGATTTGATAAAACTTCGATGGCATCTAATGTGCAAGATGTGGCTATATGTATAGATGTATAGTGAGATGTCTTCTAAATATAATGAAATGAGTCATACATTGGAATAACTTGTACTGAAACAGCAGCCACACTGTAAAATCAACAGAAAAATGATTTAGAATTTCCACCTCGCTCTATTTTCGTCCTGTGGTGCCAGCTGTGGCTCAGTGGGCAGCACAGTTCCCTCTGAGTCAGAAGGTTGTGGGTTCAAGTCCCATTCCAGAGACTTGAGCACATAACATCGGCTGACAATCAAGTGCAGTGCTGAGGGAGTGCTGTGCTGTCGGAGGTGCCATCTTTCGGATGAGACATTAAACCGAGGTCCCGCCTGCTCTCTCAGGTGTAAAAGATCCCATGGCACTATTTCGAAGAAGAGCAGGGGAGTTATTTATCCCTCAACCAACAGAACAAAAACAGATTATCAGATCGTTATCTCATTGCTGTTTCTGGGATCTTGCTGTACGCCAATTGGTTGCAGCCTTTCCTGCATTAAAACAGTGGCTACACTTCAAAAGTACTTCATTGGCCTTTGAAATGCCCTGAGGTTGTGAAAGGCGCTATATAAATGCAAGCCACTCATTCCTGGCTGAGAGAGTGGAATGATCCCAGCCGTGGAATTTGCCGTGGATGCTGCCGGTGTGGGTCATGAGCCGCACCTACGACAACGCACTTCATAACACACGAAGGGACCTCTCCCTCGCCCAAATAGCCCGGTGAGAAAGTGAGGAGGTTAAGGTCCCAGGCATCAGAAAGGCCGCAATACGTTGATACTGTGATCCACAGTGAGGTATGCTGGTGAACAGCCCTAACACTGCAGCAACATGTCCCGTCACCCTGAGTCGCAGTCCTGTGAGTAACGCGTAGTTCACGCACTGATGTACTCTGTTTTTCAGGATGGTACTTTCTTAGTGAGAGACAGCTCGCGGAGAAGCAGTGAGCAACCCTATGTGCTGATGGTACTGTACAGGCACAAAGTGTACAACATTCAAATCCGTTATCAGGAGGACACTGATGTCTTCTTGTTGGGAACTGGACTGAGGGGGAAGGAAGTGAGTTTAAAATTTCCTCTTTTTTAAATACTGCATTGAGAAATGTGATTTTTTTCTCCTTCATAAATATTTAGATTTGATCGTAAATGCAAAGATATGTTTTTCCATTATCATAAGAACATAAGAAATAGGAACAGGAGTAGGCCATACGGCGCCTTGATCCTGCTCCGCCATTTAATACGATCATGGCTGATCCGATCATGGACTCAGGTCCACTTCCCCGCCCGCTCCCCATAACCCCTTACCCCCTTATTGTTTAAGAGACTGTCCATCTATGTCTTAAATTTATTCAATGTCCCAGCTTCCACAGTTCTCTGTGGCAGCGAATTCCACAGATTTGCAACCCTCTGCGAGAAGAAATTTAAATCGGCGACCCTTTAGTCTTAAGGCTCAGAAGCGGGCTGTTCGGCCTGCCTCTGAGCCTCAGGACCAAAGGGCCGCCCATGCCTGTGCCGGCTCATTGAAAGAGCTAACCAATTAGTCCCAATCGCCTGCTCATTGCCCATAGACCCACAAATATTTCAATTTCAAGTATTTATCCAACTCCCTTTTGATATTTACGATTGAATCTGCTCCCATCGCCCTTTCAGTCAGCGCATTCCCGATCAGAACAACTCGCTGCGTAAAAACATTCTCCTCATCTTACCCTCTGGTTCTATTGTCAATGATCTTAACTCTGTGTCCTCTCGTTACCGACCCTCCTGCCAGTGGGAACCGTCTCTCCTATGTTACTCTATTAGAACCCCTCTTAATTTTGAACATCACTGTTAAATCTCCCTTTAACCTTCTCTGCTCTAAAGAGAACAACCCTAGCTCCTCCAGTCTATTCACATAACTGAAGTCCTTCAGCCCATTCTGGTCAATCTCCTCTGCACCTTCTCCAAGACCTTGACACCCCTCCTAATTGGACGCAATACTCCAGCTGGGGCCTAACCAGTGATTTATAAAGGTTTAGTTTAACTTCCTTGCTACAAGTTTTAACAATTAAAAGGCTGCGTGAATCCAATCTAGTTCCCAAGTTTCTCACTGGAAAAACATGGACATGGCGCTCAAAAACGTTTTCATTCTTTCTGCAGAACTTCAACTCAGTGACGGAGATTGTCGAGTACCACACACAGACACCTCTTCTACTGATTGACGGGAAAGACCGGAGTGGAGGGCACAGGAATCAGTGTGTGTTGATATACCCAGCGGGACAATAGCCACTGCTATTCACTTCAGACTGACCGGAATTATAGCCAACTCCCAGCGCGGCCTGCTGGGAACTGTTGGGTGCCTCAAAGGGGAAGGAACATGTGTGCTGTCCCGTACACGTGTTCCCTGAGGTGCTCTGTGTGCTGTAAAGATTTGTTAAAAATGTTACATAGCTTTTACATACTGCCCCTAAAATACCAATTCCCCAAATTCCGACCCCCAAAATACTGACCCCCAAAATACTGACCCTAAAATTCCGACCCCCAAAATACTGACCCCCAAAATACTGACCCTAAAATACCGACCCCCAAAATACCGTCCCCCAAAATACCTGTCCCCAAAATACTGCCCCAAAATACCGATCCCCAAAATACCGATCCCCAAAATACCGATCTCCAAAATACCGTCCCCCAAAATACCATCCGCAAAATACCGATCCCCAAAATACCGGTCCCCAAAATACCGGTCCCCAAAATACCGGTCCCCAAAATACCGTCCCCCAAAATGCCATCCGCAAAATACCGATCCCCAAAATACCGGTCCCCAAAATACCGTCCCCCAAAATACCGGTCCCCAAAATACTGCCCCAAAATACCGGTCCCCAAAATACCGGTCCCCAAAATACCGATCTCCAAAATACCGTCCCCCAAAATACCGTCCCCCAAAATACCGTCCCCCAAAATACCGGTCCCCAAAATACCGTCCCCCAAAATACCAGTCCCCAAAATACTGCCCCAAAATACCGTCCCCCAAAATACCGATCCCCAAAATACCGTCCCCCAAAATACCGTCCCCCAAAATACCGGTCCCCAAAATACTGCCCCAAAATACCGATCCCCAAAATACCGATCCGCAAAATACCGATCCCCAAAATACCGGTCCCCAAAATACCGTCCCCCAAAATACCGGTCCCCAAAATACTGCCCCAAAATACCGGTCCCCAAAATACCGATCCCCAAAATACCGATCTCCAAAATACCGTCCCCCAAAATACCGATCCCCAAAATACCGGTCCCCAAAATACCGTCCCCCAAAATACCAGTCCCCAAAATACTGCCCCAATATACCGTCCCCCAAAATACCGATCCCCAAAATACCGATCCCCAAAATACCATCCCCCAAAATACCGTCCCCCAAAATACCGTCCCCCAAAATACCGGTCCCCAAAATACCGTCCCCCAAAATACCAGTCCCCAAAATACTGCCCCAAAATACCGATCCCCAAAATACCGATCCCCAAAATATTGATCTCCAAAATACCGTCCCCCAAAATACCGTCCCCCAAAATACCATCCGCAAAATACCGATCTCCAAAATACCGTCCCCCAAAAATACCGTCCCCCAAAATACCGTCCCCAAAAATACCGTCCCCCAAAATACCGGTCCCCAAAATACTGCCCCAAAATACCGATCCCCAAAATACCGTACCCCAAAATACCGTCCCCCAAAATAATGGTCCCCAAAATACCGATCCCCAAAATACCGGTCCCCAAAATACCGATCCCCAAAATACCGGTCCCCAAAATACCGTCCCCCAAAATACCGGTCCACAAAATACTGCCCGCAAAATACCGACCCCCAAAATACCGGTCCCCAAAATACCGCCCCCCAAAATACCGATCCCCAAAATACCGGTCCCCAAAATACTGGCCCCCAAAATACCGGTCCGCAAAATACCGACCCCCAAAATACCGGTCCCCAAAATACTGCCCCCAAAATACCAACCCCCAAAATACCGTCCCCCAAAATGCCGTCCCCCAAAATACCAATCCCCAAAATACCGGTCCCCAAAATACAGGTCCCCAAAATACCAGCCCCCAAAATACCGACCCCAAAATACCGACCCCAAAATACAGGTCCCCAAAATACCTGCCCCCAAAATACCGGCCCCAAAATACTGACCCCAAAATACTGACCGCAAAATACTGACCCCAAAATACCGGTCCCCAAAATACCGAGCCCCAAAATACTGCCCCAAAATACTGCCCCCAAAATACCGACCCCCAAAATACCGACCCCTAAAATACTTCCCCCAAAATACAGCCCCAAAAACCAACCCCCAAAATACTCACCCCCAAAATACTGCCCCCAAAATACCAACCCCCCAAATACTGCCCCAAAATACAGCCCCAAAAACCAACCCCCAAAATACTGCCCCCAAAATACTGCCTCCAAAAAACCAACCCCCAAAATACCAACCCACAAAATACTGCCCCCAAAATATAGCCCCCTAAAATACTTCCCCCAAAATATAGCCCCAAAAACCAACCCCCAAATGCCGACTCCCAAAATACTGACCCCCAAAATACCAACCCCCAAAATACCGATCCCCAAAATACCAACCCCCAAAATACTGCCCCAAAATACCGTCCCCAAAATACCGGTCCCCAAAATACCGTCCCCCAAAACACCGGTCCCCAAAATACTGCCCCAAAATACCGGTCCCCAAAATACCGATCCCCAAAATACCGGCCCCCAAAATACCGGCCCCCAAAATACCGGTCCCCAAAATACCGGTCTCCAAAATACCGGCCCCCAAAATACTGCCCCAAAATACTGCCCCCAAATAACGACCCCCAAAATACCGACCCCTAAAATACTTCCCCCAAAATACAGCCCCAAAAACCAACCCCCAAAATACTCACCCCCAAAATACTGCCACCAAAATACCAACCCCCAAAATACTGCCCCAAAAACCAACCCCCAAAAACCAACCCCCAAAATACTGCCCCCAAAAAACCAACCCCCAAAATACCAACCCACAAAATACTGCCCCCAAAATATAGCCCCCTAAAATACTTCCCCCAAAATATAGCCCCAAAAACTAACCCCCAAATGCCGACTCCCAAAATACTGACCCCCAAAATACCAATCCCAAAATACTGCCCCAAAAATACCAACCCTCAAAATACTGCCCTCAAAATACTGCCCTCAAAATACTGCCCCCAAAATACTGCCCTCAAAATTCTGCCCCCAAAATACTGCCCCCAAAATACCAACCCCCAAAATACCAACCCCCAAAATACCGTCCCCCAAAATACCAACCCCCAAAATACCGGTCCCCAAAATACCGTCCCCCAAATAACCGATCCCCAAAATACTGCCCCCAAAATACCGGTCCCCAAAATACCGATTCCCAAAATATCGGTCCCCAAAATACCAACCCCCAAAATACCGTCCCCCAAAATACCAACCCCCAAAATACCAACCCCCAAAATACCGTCCCCCAAAATACCAACCCCCAAAATACCGGTCCCCAAAATACCGTCCCCCAAATAACCGATCCCCAAAATACTGCCCCCAAAATACCGGTCCCCAAAATACCGATTCCCAAAATATCGGTCCCCAAAATATCAACCCCCAAAATACCGTCCCCCAAAATACCGACCCCAAAATACCGGTCCCCAAAATACCGGCCCCCAAAATACCGGCCCCCAAAATACCGGTCCCCAAAATACCGGTCTCCAAAATACCGGCCCCCAAAATACTACCCCAAAATACTGCCCCCAAATAACGACCCCCAAAATACCGACCCCTAAAATACTTCCCCCAAAATACAGCCCCAAAAACCAACCCCCAAAATACTCACCCCCAAAATACTGCCCCAAAAATACCAACCCCCAAAATATGCCCCAAAAACCAACTCCCAAAAACCAACCCCCAAAATACTGCCCCCAAAATACTGACCCCAAAATACTGCCCCCAAAAAACCAACCCCCAAAATACCAACCCACAAAATACTGCCCCCAAAATATAGCCCCCTAAAATACTTCCCCCAAAATATAGCCCCAAAAACCAACCCCCAAATGCCGACTCCCAAAATACTGACCCCCAAAATACCAATCCCCAAAATACTGCCCCAAAAATACCAACCCTCAAAATACTGCCCTCAAAATACTGCCCCAAAATACTGCCCTCAAAATACTGCCCCCAAAATACTGCCCTCAAAATTCTGCCCCCAAAATACTGCCATCAAAATACTGCCCTCAAAATACTGCCCCCAAAATACTGCCCTCAAAATACTGCCCCCAAAATACTGCCCCCAAAATACTGCCCTCAAAATTCTGTCCCCAAAATACTGCCCTCAAAATACTGCCCTCAAAATACTGCCCCCAAAAATACTGCCCTCAAAATACTGCCCCCAAAATACTGCCCTCAAAATACTGCCCCCAAAATGCTGCCCTCAAAATACTGCCCCCAAAATACTGCCCTCAAAATACTGCCCTCAAAATTCTGCCCCCAAAATACTGCCCTCAAACTACTGCCCTCAAAATACTGCCCCCAAAATACTGTCCTCAAAATACTGCCCTCAAACTACTGCCCTCAAAATACTGCCCTCAAAATACTGCCCTCAAACTACTGCCCTCAAAATACTGCCCTTAAAATACTGCCCTCAAAATTCTGCCCCCAAAATACTGCCCTCAAAATACTGCCCTCAAAATACTGCCCCCAAAATACTGCCCCCAAAATTCTGCCCCCAAAATTCTGCCCCCAAAATTCTGCCCCCAAAATACTGCCCCCAAAATACTGCCCTCAAAATACTGCCCCCAAAATACTGCCCTCAAAATACTGCCCCCAAAATACTGTCCCCAAAATACTGCCCCCAAAATACTGCCCCCAAAATACTGTCCCCAAAATACTGTCCCCAAAATACTGCCCACAAAATACTGCTCCCAAAATACTGTCCCCAAAATACTGTCCCCAAAATACTGTCCTCAAAATACTGCCCCCAAAATACTGTCCCCAAAATACTGCCCCCAAAATACTGTCCCCAAAATACTGCCCCCAAAATACTGCCCCCAAAATACTGCCCCCAAAATATTGCCCTCAAAATACTGCCCCCAAAATACTGTCCCCAAAATACTGCCCCCAAAATACTGCCCTCAAAATACTGCCCTCAAAATACTGCCCCCAAAATACTGTCCCCAAAATACTGCCCCCAAAATACTGTCCCCAAAATACCGACCCCCAAAATACTGCCCCCAAAATACTGCCCTCAAAATACTGCCCCCAAAATACTGCCCTCAAAATACTGTCCCCAAAATACTGCCCTCAAAATACTGCCCTCAAAATACTGCCCTCAAAATACTGCCCCCAAAATACTGCCCCCAAAATACTACTGCCCTCAAAATACTGCCCTCAAAATACTGCCCTCAAAATACTGCCCCCAAAATACTGCCCCAAAATACTGCCCCCAAAATACTGCCCCCAAAATACTGCCCCAAAATACTGCCCCCAAAATACTGCCCCCAAAATACTGCCCCCAAAATACTGCCCTCAATATACTGCCCCCAAAATACTGCCCTCAAAATACTGCCCCCAAAATACTGCCCTCAAAATACTGCCCCCAAAATACTGCCCCCAAAATACTGCCCTCAAAATACTGCCCCCAAAATACTGCCCCCAAAATACCGACCCCCAAAATACTGTCCCCAAAATACCGACCCCCAAATCCCGACCCCTGACCCCCCCGATGCGCTGCCCGCTCCGAGAGAGACCAAGAGGTTGATCAAGTGGACTGAGATGTAACTGCTGTTCATTTGATGTGGGCTGTTCTAATGGTCAGTTATTTGGGTTTCAATTCCTGTCGAATGCTGTTCTAAACAAGAAACGCAAAGGATGGCCCGGATCAGGGATGGAGTCTCCCTAGAACAGGTTGAGGAAGATTGCTTGCTGAGATTCGCACAAGGCTAGGACTTCTGTGTAACATTATAATGTGCCCCTCTATCTGCTGTGTGGGGGCAATTTGAGCCGGTGCTTGGGCTGGGAGTGGAGTTTTCAGTCAGACCAATGGGTCACGTTTGCCATGTCATGTGCTGTGCAAATTTCCAAACAGTCCTGCTTAATGTCAGTGTGTCCTGACTCACAAGGGGACAGCTGAGGGCTCATGGATTATAAGAGCATTTAAATATAATAATTTGCTTGTAAAACACAAACGGAGAATGTAAATATAGAGGCAACTGCCTCAACTCTAAGATAGACAAATATTCACTAGTGTACTGGTAGTCGTGTCCAGGGGCCTGACACTACCCAGTGCATTGAGGGGATAGTCAATAGTGACCTAACCCACCCAGGACTGATGTATCTCTGCTATTACACCGCTTTGCAAAACCGGCTCTTTAATATCTCACAGTGCTGTTAATGTTACAATGCATCTTAACGGTATCTCTTCAATGACAGCTTATTCAATGCTTTCTCTCTTCGCTTCCAGTGATGCTTCTCCTCCTGTTAGTTTCAGCGTCAGTAGATATTTAACTGTCTCATTCCGCTGTCCAAGATCGCAGTCTCTCAGCTCAGCACAGGTACAACCGGGAAAGGATGTCAAAAGTTGCGCCCGGCAGCCACTCCACATGTAAAGAACTGACCTAAAAGTGTGCAGGTAACAATGAATATGCTGGAAAGAAGCAAGGTTTACCACAGTGTTGTCCCAGTGTGGAGCCTCAGCCCCGGAGAGCACACGCAGGGCAAGGCTAACTCCACAATGGGAGGGAGGCCATTGGTAAAATTCACCGCAGCACGCAGGATAAGAGAGCATGTATCTGGGCTAATGCTTACCTCTGCACTTCCCCTGTCCTTTCACTGTAAAAAGTGCATCTGTGCAACGCTCACTTAATAAATCACCACTATTCAGGATGGGCAACAATTGTAGCCTTGCCGGCAGCCCTACAACAAATCAATAAACCTGTCATTTATCCTGTTGAATAGTAACAAATGTGTCACACAATGCGAACCTTTTCTGATTTAGACTCTGTGCTGTAAAGTCTATCCTCAATGTAAACAAATAATTTTTGTTTAAAACAAAGAATGTACCATTAGGATATTGCTTCAAGTGTCCGTCGCCATAACTTCAGGAAACTGAGCGTGAAGTTCTGAAGCCAAGATGATAAAGGCTGCCTCAAATCCTGTGAAACGCCTTGGGATGTTTCACTATGTTAAAGGCGCTATATAAAGACATGTTGTTGTTGCCTCGATTAGGAATGATCAATGAATGTTATATTCAGAGCATTGGCTAAAGTTACAACTTATGGAGCGCTGAAACGCTTGTGTTTTTTACACTTTGTTTCCCAGTGTGACTGCATTCACTGGGCTACCTTGTCAATACAACAGTCTTCAGCCTTTCTCCCGTGGTTTCGATGATATTAAGGGTATTAGATTCGGGTCAGAGTACCACATGAACAGATTAGTCTCGCAATATAATTGTAAACAAAATAATTCTGAGAATTATAATAAACATGAATTCCTGCATTTCAGCTGCCGTATATGTTTATACAGAAATAGTGGGTTACAGATATTGTCTATATTAAAAAATGAACATAAGAATTAGGAGCAGGAGGGGGGCTACACGGCCCCTCGAGCCTGCTCCGTTATTTAATAAGATCATGGCTGATCATCAACCTCAGCTCCACTTTCCCGCCCAATCTCCATATACCTTGATTCCCCGAGACTATAAAAATCTATCTGTCTCAGCCTTGAATATATTTGGAGACTCAGCATCCACAGCCCTCTGGGGCAGAGAATTCCAGAGATTCACAAATCTCTGAGGGAAGAAATTCCTCTTCAGCGCTGTCTTAAATGGCCAACCACTTACCCTAAGACTGTGCCCCCTAGTTCGAGACTCCAGCCAGGGGAAACAACCTCACAGCATCTACCCTGTCAATCCCCCTCAGAATCTTGTATGTTTCAATGAGATCACCTCTCATTCTTCTAAACTCCAGAGATTATAGGCCCATTCTACACAATCTCTCCTCATAAGACAGCCCTCTCTTCCCAGGAATCCATCCAGTGAACATTTGTTGCACTGCCTCCAAGGCAAGTATATCCTTCCTTGGATAAGGAGACCGAGACTAAGGGGCTGAAATTGCCCCTTTCTATACACGTCGGTCAGCACTCACCACTCGGTCAGCAGGAGGGGCCACCATTTTGTAAATTGCCCTCGCCTTTATTTCTGGAGCGGTGTACGGCACTATCACACCACGTTGGGCACGTGCCAACCCCCTACCGACCCAGGTGGGAAATTGCCCCCGGGAGCGCCGATGCTGCCGGTCGGTGCCACTGACGGCTTTTCCCGGTGGGAACCTTCTGATGGCTGGACGGCGCGTCCACCCTTAAAGGGGAGGGCGCAGTGCCGTGGCTGCCATTTTATATTAATTGTGGCCCAACTGCCAGGGCGACATGATAATGGTGGCCACGGGTTCAGCCGGGCCGCCAACAGACAGCCCGCCACACGTTCCTGGGTACTGGGCCACTGGCCCGGCCAAAGCCCTCCCTGCTGTGTTTGCCACTAAAGTGGCTGCAGAGTTCGCAGCGGTCCCTCCCTTTAACTGGGGAGCTGATGAATCGGAGCGAGGGCCACTCCGACCCGCCCACACTCCTGCCCCGATACAATACAATTCAAAGAGCTGAATTTCTCTGGATTGTCCACCCCCCCATACAGTCAAATTCGGTAGGTTTGCCCCGCTTCGGGCACTGGTCAATTTTGGCCCACAAAACTGTGCACAGTACTCTAGGTGTGGTCTCACCAAGGCCCTGTACAATTGCAGCAAGACTTCTTCACTCTTGTACTTCCACATTCAAGTCTGCACAACAGTACAAGAATACGCAAGGAAGTAAATTCATTCTTAACCTTCATTATAAACACAAGTTAGTTATAATGTTCACACCAGGAATGGAGTACCCAGGGAATCTGCTGTTGAATCTTACAGTGAGTGAAAGGGGTGACAGGATTGCAGAAACTAAGGCACATTCAGTTCCTGTCCATCCTTTTCAGCTGTGACAATCAATCGAATTCAACACAACGGACGGGCAGGAGGCGGCCATCGATGACAGGGACAATGTGGGCACAAACCAACGTCAATGTGGGGGAGGGAGCAGTGGGTGATTCACAGTGTGGGGGAGTGGGCACTGTGCGATTCACATTATGGGGGAGGGAGAGGGGGCACTGCGTGAGTCACAGTGTGGGGGAGGGGGAGGGGGCACTGGGTGATTCATAGTGTGGGTGAGGGGGTGGATGCACTGTGTGATTCACAGTGAGGGGGAGGGGCACTGGGTGATTCACAGAGTGGGGGAGGGGCTCTGCGGGATTCACAATGTGGGGGAGGGGTCACTGGGTGATTCACAGTGTGGGGGAGGGGGCTTGGATGATTCACAGTGTTGGGGAGGGGGAGAGGCACTAGATGATTCACAGTGTGGGGGCGGGGAAGGGGGCACTGGGTGATTCTCAGTGTGTGGGGGGCACTGGGTGATTCACAGTGTGGGGGAGGGGGAGGGGCACTGGGTGATTCACAGTGTGGGGGAGGGGGAGGGGCACTGGATGATTTACAGTGTGGGGCAGGCCGCTGGGTGATTCACAGTGTGGGGGAGGGACACTGGGTGATTCACAGTGAGGGGAGGGGCAATGTGTGAATCACAGTGTGGGGGAGGGGGCACTGGATGATTCACAGTGGGGGAGGGGCACTGGGTGATTCATAGTGTGGGAGAGGGGGCACTGGATGATTCACAGTGTAGGGGAGGGGGAGTGGGCGCTGGGTGATTCACAGTGAGGGGAGGGGCACTGGGTGATTCATAGTGTGGGGGAGGGGCACTGGGCGATTCAGAGTGTGGCGGAGGGGGCGCTGGATGATTCACAGTGTGGGTGAGGGGAGGGGCACTGGGTGATTCACAGTGTTGGGGAGGGGCACTGGGTGATTCATAGTGTGGGGGAGGGGCACTGGATGATTCAGAGCGTGTCGGAGGGGGCACAAGATGATTCACAGTGTGGGGGAGGGGGAGGGGGAACTGGGTGATTCATAGTGTGGGGGAGGGGAGGGGCACTGGGTGATTCACAGTGTGGGGGAGGGGAGGGGCACTGGATGATTCACAGTGTGGGTGAGGGGAGGGGCACTGGGTGATTCACAGTGTGGGGGGGAGCACTGATGATTCACAGTGTGGGGGAGGGGCACTGGATGATTCACAGTGTGGGTGAGGGGAGGGGCACTGGGTGATTCACAGTGTTGGGGAGTGGGCACTGGGTGATTCAGAGCGTGTCGGAGGGGGCACAAGATGATTCACAGTGTGGAGGAGGGGAGGGGGCACAAGATGATTCACAGTGTGGGGGAGGGGGAACTGGGTGATTCATAGTGTGGGGGAAGGGAGGGGCACTGGGTGATTCACAGTGTGGGGGAGGGGGAGGGGCACTGGGTGATTCACAGTGTGGGGGAGGGGGAGGGGGACTGGGTGATTCACAGTATGGGGGAGGGGAAGGGCAACGGGTGATTCACAGTGTGGGGGAGGGGGCACTGGATGATTCACAGTGTGGGGGAGGGGGAGGGGCACTGGATGATTCACAGTGTGGGGGAGGGGGAGGGGCACTGGGTGCTTCACAGTGTGGGGGAGGGGGAGGGGCACTGGGTGATTCACAGTGTGGGAGACGTGGCTTGTGTGATTCACAGTGTGGGGGAGGGGGCACTGGGTGATTCACAGTGTGGGGGAGCACTGGGTGATTCACAGTGCGGGGGAGGGGAGGGGCACTGGGTGATTCACAGTGTGAGGGAGGGGGAGGGGCACTGGGTGATTCACAGTGTGGGGGGAGTGGGCACTGGGTGATTCACTTTGTGGGGGAGGGGAGGGGCACTGGATGAATCACAGTGTCGGGAGGGGGAGAGGCACTGGGTGATTCACAGTGTGGGGGATGTGGCTTGTGTGATTCACAGTGTGGGGGAGGGGGCACTGGGTGATTCAGAGTGTGGGGGAGGGGGCACTGGGTGATTCAGAGTGTGGCGGAGGGGGCACTAGATGATTCACAGTGTGGGGGAGGGGCACTGGATGAATCACAGTGTGGGGGAGGGGGAGGGGCACTGGGTGATTCAAAGTGTCGGGGAGTGGGAACTGGGTGATTCACAGTGTGGGGGAGGGGGCACTGGATGATTCACAGAGTGGGGGAGGGGACACTGGATGATTCACAGAGTGGGGGAGGGGCTCTGCATGATTTACAATGTGGGGGAGGGGAGGGGCACTGGGTGATTCACAGTGTGGGGGAGGGGACATTGTGTGATTCGCCCCACACACTGTGAATCACCCAGTGCCCCCTCCCCTTCACCCACACTGAGAATCACCCAGTGCCCCTCCCCTCTCCCACACTGTGAATCACCCAGTGCCCCTCCCCTCCCCCACACTGTGAATCACCCAGTGCCCCTCCCCTCCCCCACACTGTGAATCACCCAGTGCTCCCCCACACATACTGTGAATCATCCAGTGCTCCCTCTGCCACACTGTGACTTCCCCGCCCCACACTGTGAATCATCCAGTGCCGCTCCCCCTCCCGACACTGTGATTCATCCAAGCGCCCTCCCCCACACTGTGAATCACCCAGTGCACCCTCCCCCACACTGTGAATCACCTAGTGCCCCCTCGCCCACACTGTGAATCACCCAGTGCCCCTTCTCCCACACACAGATGATTCACTGTGTGGGGGCGGGGAAGTCACAGTGTGGCAGAGGGAGCACTGGGTGATTCACAATGTGTGGGGCGGCACTGGGTGATTCACAGTGAGTGTGGGGGAGCACTGGGTGATTCACAGTGCGGGGGAGGGGAGGGGCACTGGGTGATTCACAGTGTGAGGGAGGGGGAGGGGCACTGGGTGATTCTCAGTGTGGGGGGAGTGGGCACTGGGTGATTCACTTTGTGGGGGAGGGGAGGGGCACTGGATGAATCACAGTGTCGGGAGGGGGAGAGGCACTGGGTGATTCACAGTGTGGGAGACGTGGCTTGTGTGATTCACAGTGTGGGGGAGGGGGAGAGGCACTGGCTGATTCACAGTGTGGGGGCGGGGAAGGGGGCACTGGGTGATTCTCAGTGTGTGTGGGGGAGCACTGGGTGATTCAGTGTGGAGGAGGGGAGGGGCACTGTGTGATTCACAGTGTGGGGGAGAGGAGGGGCACTGTGTGATTCGCAGTGTGGGGGAGGGGCCACTGGGTGATTCACAGTGTGGGGGAGGGGACACTGTGTGATTCACAATGTGGGCGAGGGGATGGGGCACTGGGTGATTCACTGTGTGTGAGAAGGGAGGCAGCACTGGGTGATTCACAGTGTGGGGGAGGGGAAGGGGGCACTGGGTGATTCACAGTATGGGGGACGGTTCACTGGGTGATTCACAATGTGGGGGAGGGGAGGCGAGGGGGCACTGTGTGATTCACAATGTGGGCGAGGGGAGGGGGCACTGGGTGATTCACTGTGTGTGGGAGGGGAGGCAGCACTGGGTGATTCACAGTATGGGGGAGGAGAAGGGGGCACTGGATGATTCACAGTATGGGGGACGGTTCACTGGGTGATGCATAGTGTGGGGGAGGGGGCTTGGATGATTCACAGTGTCGTGAGGAGGAGGGGGCACTGTGTGTGTGTGTTTGTGTGAGTGTGTGTGCGTGAATGTGCGTGCGTGTGTGAGTGTGAGTGTTTCTGTGAGTTTGTGTGCATGACTGTGCGTGCGTGAGTGTGTGTGTGTGATTGTGTGAGTGTGTGTGAGTGTGTGTGAGTGTGTGTGATTGTGTGAGTGTGTGTGAGTGTGTGTGATTGTGTGAGTGTGTATGCAAGTGTGTGTGTGAGTGAGTGTGTGTGTGTTTGTGAGTGTGTGTGTGTGCGTGAGTGTGTGTGTGAGTGTGTGTGTGTGTGAGCGTGTGAGTGTGTGCCATTGCATGCGTGTGTGAGTCAGCGTGTGAGTGTATGACTGTGTGTGAGTATGTGTGCATGTG